>NW_027096993.1:0-40000 GCF_019320115.1 Miscanthus floridulus
CCGGATTCTTCGCGTGGGCGATGGCGGGCTGGTTGTCCACCATCAGTGCTGGTGGGTGAGCTTCCACGTCGTCAGCTCGCTCAGCAGCCGGCGTAGCCACGCAACTTGGTACGCCGCTGTGGACGCCACTACGTACTCTGCCTCGCACATAGATAGCGCCACCACCTTCTGTTTCAGTGACAACCATGAAATTGGGGCCGACCCGAGGAAGACGAGTACGCTAGAGGTGCTCCGTCGTCCGTTGATGTCCTCCGCCATATCTGCATCGCTGAACACAGTGAGCTACAGCCTACTCCCACCGGTCTTTGGGAAGATGGTCACATGATCTACCGTCCCCTTGACGTAGCGCAGTAGCCGCTTCACCGCAGCCCATTGATCCTCTCTGGGATCCTCCATGAAGCGACTGACGTAGCCCACGGCGAACGCAATGTCCGGCCTTGTGTGGACTAGGTAGCACAGACCGCTGACGATGCTCCAGTAAAGTGTCGCATCCACCTTCGTCGTGGTGCTGGCCTTCGTCAGCTTCAGCCGCTCCTCCATCGGAGTCACGCATGGCTTGCACCTAGCCATGCCGCTCCGCTCCAACAGCTTGGAGGCATACGCGCTCTGACCGAGCGTGAGTTCCTCCTTCCCCTGTCTCACCTAGATGCCGAGGTAGTAGGAGAGTGCGCCGAGATCGCTCATTCGAAAACGAGCCGCCATCTCGCGGTTGAAGCCGTTGATGTCCTCCGTGCGCGCGCTAGTGACGATCAAGTCATCCACATACACGCCGACGACGAGCTTGTCCTTCCCCCGTCGCCGCATGTAGAGCGCGTGCTCGGTTGCGCACCATTGAAACCCAAGCTCGCCCAGCGTGCCGCCAAACTTGGCGTTCCATGCTCGTAGGGCCTACCGTAGCCCGTAGAGCGCCTTACGCATTCGGAGCACCCTGTGCTCCTCTCCCTTGACGGCGAAACCTAGAGGTTGCCTGACGAAGACCGTCTCCGCTAGCTCGCCGTTGAGGAAGGTCGATTTAACGTCCAAGTGATGGACACGCCAATCCTTTGTTGCTGCCAAAGCTAGTAGCAAACGAACCAACTCCATGCGCGCTACTGGCGCAAAGACCTCCTCGAAGTCTATGCCCTCGCGCTGAACAAAGCCTCGGGCGACGAGGCGCGCCTTGTGCTTGACAATGGCGCCGAGCTTGTCCTGCTTGACTTTGTACACCCACTTCAGGCTGATCGGACGGCATCCTGGAGGTGGATCGACGAGCTGCCAAGTCTCGTTTTCCTCGATCGCCTTCATCTCCTCCAGCATCGCCCGTCGCCAGTTTCCGTCCCGCTCGGCCAGCGCGAACGTGGGTGGTTCCTCTGCACTGACGAGCAGCAACTCTGCGTCATTGAGCAGCCGACCAGCCAGTCCTAAGGGTCCTATGCCGCCGACGATGTCGTCCAGCCTACGGAACTGCACCTCCTCACCTTCGTGGAAGGCATCCACGAACTCAGTGATGTCACTTGGAGGTGAGGCGAACTTGATCGGCGTCGATGGAGTTCCCTGTTCCGTTGGAGTGCTCGGTATAGTACCTGAAGTGCTCGGCACCCCAGGTTCGGTGCTCGGCACTATTTCTGGACTTCTCATAACTCCTGCAGTGTTCGGCCACACTGTAGGAGTGCTCAGCCTCAGTCTTGAAGTGGTCGGCACCACTGCAAGACGTCTTGGCTCCACCGCGGGAGTGCTCGGCACCCGTCCTGTAGTGGTTGCCACCACTGCAGAACCTCCCGGCACCATTCCTGGCGTGCTTGGCATCCCTCCAAGAGTGCTCGACACTCCTCCCGGAGTGCTCGGCATCCCTCCCAAGGTGCTTGGCACTGCCTGCCGCTGGAGTGCTTGGCGCTCCTCCCGAAGTGCTTGGCACCTCTTCCCTAGCGTCTCCACCACCGTGGATGACCAAGTGCTCGACGACGAAGGTGCTGGTGAAGCCGCCAGCTTTCCCCGTGCTCGGACTGCTCTAGTCCCAAGCCGTCTCCTCGTCAAACACGACGTCGCGCGAGACAAGCACCTTGTCTCCGCGTGGGTCGTAGAGCCGGTACGCCTTGGTACCCTCCGCGTAGCCCAGGAACACCATGGGTGTGCTCCTGCCCTCCAGCTTGGTGAGGTTCGGCTTTGTCTTCTTGATGTGGCCGATGTAGCCGAATGTCCGAAGGAAGGACACGCTCGGCTTGCGCCCATACCAAGCTTCGAACGGCGTCTTGCCCGTCAGGGCTTTGGTCGGAGCGCGGTTGAGAATGAACACCGTCGTGGTCACCGCCTCTCCCCAGAACCTTGCTGGCATGCCTTTTACCTTCATCATGGATCGGGCCATGCCGACCACCGTCTGGTTCCGCCTCTCCACCATGCCATTCTGTTGTGGCGAGTACGGCACGGTGTGGTGTTGCCCCACACCCTGATCCGAGCAGTACGCAACGAACTCCACCGAAGTGAATTCGCCGTTGCGATCAGTCCTCAGCATGCGGAGCTTCTTGCCGCTCTCGGCCTCCGAGCGTGTCTTGAACTTCTTGATCGCCGCCGCCGCTTTGTCCTTGCTTGTCAGGAGTTGCAGCCACATGTAGCGACTGCAATCATCCACGAGTAGGAGGAAGTATCGCCGACCACCGTTTGTAGCAGGCGTGATCGGCCCACAGAGGTCGCCGTGAACGAGCTCGAGAGCATCCTTCGCGCGATACATGGCCACCTTTGGGAAAGGTAGCATCCTCTGCTTCTTGGCCAGGCAGCTGTCACACAGCTCGTCTTCGTGCTTGATGTGGGGTAGCCCTCGGACCATCTTCTCCAACCAACCAAACGCGTCGAAGCTGAGATGTCCGAATTGGGCATGCCACATCCACGGTTCCTCAGAGTGCCTTGCCGCCAGACACACCGGCTGCTCTACCTTCGGGTCGAGCAGGTACAACCGGTTCAGGGACCTCTTCACCTTGGCAAGAAGTCGCTGCTCCCGATCCCTAATCCTAAGGACTCCGTCCTTGATCAGTACCTCACTACCGCGCTCATCTAGCTGACCAATGCTGATGATGCTGGAACGCAGCTACGGGATGTACTATACATCCGTTAGCGCGCGGTGCTCCCCGTTCTGGCATCTGAAGGTAATGGTGCCGCGCCCTTGGCTAGCCAACCTTGAGCCGTCACCAAACTTCACCGTACCGGTAACATCGTCATCGAGCTCGGAGAAGGATGCCTTGGAGCCCGTCATGTGGTTACTGGCACTAGAGTCCAGATATCACCGCTACTCCTGGTCGGCGCCCACATGTCCGAGGTGGACTTGGGCGTGTGGTTCGTCGAGGTTAACAGTCTTCAGGGCCTTCCCAGGTCCTTCCACCGTCGTCACCTCTTCCCTCTCCTCAGCCTCGACGTTGTGCAATGCACAAAACGTCGCCATCGGGAAAGTGGCCTCATCCTCATCATCAGCTTGCGCCAGGTGAGCCTGAGCCTTCTTCTTCTGCTTGCGATTTGGGTACTCCCATGCCCAATGGCCCAACTTCCCGCAGTGCCGACAGACGTTGGGTTCGACCTGCTGCTTCTTCTCCGAAGAAGCATTGCCGCGGCGCTTACCTTCACCACCACGGCTGATCTAGAACTGCTAGCGCTTTATAATTATTCCTTGCTAGTACTTTGATGCATGCTACTTACCTGAGCCATTATTACCCTAATGCAACCCACTCTACCATGTCCACCCCAGCTTTGCGCATTCGCTCACTTAGGTATGCTTACTTGCCTGCTTGCTTGCATATTACACCACTATACTTATTATTAACTCCACTTTCCATTATATCGGGATGTGATGCTGGTGGTGAACCCCCTGGGAAGGGTTTGGCTATGGGTGCCAGACTTGGTGGTGTGTGAGCCGTGCTACGTGTGTCTTGGGTGCGTGGAGAGTGAGGGTTGTGTCGACCAAGCTGGAATAACGATGAGCCTGGGGCGAGTCTTGCCATGTGGGTGCTACCTGGGCACTTGGATATGGGATACATGTGGTGGGTAAATTGTAATTGGAGGTGGCCATGGGTGTGAACCTCGGAGAGGTGGAGCCCAGGGTAGAGGTGCTGTGGTGGCACATAAAATGGAAACCCTGATGAAGACATTCTAGCTTGGTCAATCCCTAAGGACTTACTAGTACTCAAACTCATCGGGAATCCTTTACATCCCACTCGCCCTATATGGTGCGGGATGGTCGGACTACTTGGTAGAACAAAGCCACTACTACTAGGCAAACGTGTGCAAGGAGGTACGGGGTGCACAGTTTCCCCCCACACCCTTCCGAGACTTTAGGAGGCCTTGTGGACCTGGCTCTTGACATCTGGTGGGCCCCGGCTCTATCTACGACTCACAGTATTAGCCACCCTAGACTAGACTTGGGATGTTCCAGGGCTAAGAGGTAGGGTGGCATCATTCTAGGCTAGCAAACGGCCGGAATCTGCCTAGACGGGGCACTGTCGAGGATGGCTATCTTGTATGTGAAACCTCTATAGAGTGTTTGGTTGATCGATCGATACATATGCCGACTTGTCGGCTATGGACCTTTCCTGGGTTTCACTTAAACTAGATAGGAGATGAGTCCTTCTTTTCTCCCTCTAGGGTTGAGGTATTTTTCGGCCATGAGCCAGGGGCTGCGGCCCGTTGAGACAAGTGCCGAGAGGGAGTCGGCCTGTCGACCTGAGTGTGTGAGATGAGATGTGGTGATGGTGGTGTGGTTATGGTTGGGTTGGGTTGGTGGATGGATATGGATGGATGTGGATGTGTGTGGCTGGGAATGTGTTAAAAACTGGATATTATTATTACATTACTACTGTTACTTGCTTCTCATAGCGCTAAGGATGCAAACCACAGCCACATGTTAGGATCGCCAGATCCTCTTGTTTTATCTTTTCCACTAAAGCTCATCAGTGCTGACCATGGCCTGCACACATTTGGCGGTGTGCAGATTTCCTGCTTCTCAGAGATGTTGACTTTAGAAGGATTAGGTGGTCTCGTGCCTATGCTCAAGTTTGGTTCGGAGATGGAATCTACGCTGCACTACGCCAACTCTAATGATGACCCGTGAAGGAGGAGCCTTCACTCGATAGTCTTCCGCTAGATTAACTCTGTAATATGTGTCCCCCAGTAATGTAATATCTTGTATTCTTGTAATCTTACGATGTATGACTATGATATCGACTGATATATGATATATGATGGAATCAACTATTGGTTTCATCATATTATAATTCATTCTATGGATTTTCCCTTCGCGGAAAATTGAGGATGTTTCAACATCCATGTCTTGTGGCTCTCATACACCGAGTCCGCCCGGTCTAGAATTATTACTCCACATGATTATATCTCATGATAACATAAATACCCAATCGTATCCAAAAATCCATTTATATCTCATAGGTGACAGGTAATCACCCGACTTCTATCGATCTAAGCATGGCTAAGCATAAGTAGGCATTCCCAAATTGAAGCTGGTAACAAGGTTGATATGGAAAAGCAAGGTTGGTAATGCACCAATTAGGTTTCCACTCAACTCCTAATCACTTAATGCAACATTTAATAATAAAAGCAATATAAATTTGTAAAACACAAGGTAGGTTTAAATACATCCGGGGCTTGCCATGATTGTCGTAAAAGTCAGGTTCTGGAGATGTTCCACAGATATCAAACCTGACCTCAACAGGTGGGTTGACTTCCTCAACAACTTGGTTGACTACCACATTTTCACTTTCATTCACTACACATAGTAATAATGCCATGTTTAATATGATGCGAGATATAAAACATGATGCTTGACGATGGATACAAAAGTTAGTAACTTGAATACAACTTTCCTTCGCGGCACAGTTGCAAACCAACAACTAACTAAACCTTCTCTAGGGTTTCTTTAGATTAACACTAATGACCTTAGTGCCAAGGATCATTTTATGCTAATGACCCAAGGTCATCACTCAATCCCAAATTCAAACAAAAACCTAAGTCATTAAGGTTTACTATTTGTTTTTATTAATAATCAATTCAAAATTATGAAATAAATCAACCTTCTCTAATTGAGTTCCAAATTTTTGTGAAGACTCATCATATGATAACTAAGTGGAAAAACAATTTTCATAATTTTTGGGTAATTATTTATGCCTAGAAAAACCATGGAAACCCATTTATTAATTAATTTGAGCAATTTTTATCACATTCAAAATGTACTAAAAAGTAACATTTAATATTTTTCCTAAATAGTTCACATCTCAAAGAGGTCACACAAAAATTTTCATAATTTTTGGAGCTCTATTTATTTCTACACAAATTAAACAAATCACAGTACTATTTAACCATTTCTACAAAATATAAAAAGAAAAAACATTTTTACGGAAACAGTCACTGACAGCGGGGTCCCACTCATCAGTGAGAGCAGCGCGACGGCGAGCCTCTGACCGGTGTGTTCTCGTCGGCGGTGAGATCTTCGGCGATGGGACTCGAACCAACATGACCTCCTTGACATTGCGCACACACCGGTGGTACGGGTTGAAGCTCTAGGTCACTAGAGCGACCTTGCCGGTGATGATGGCGGCTCAGCAGAGCATGGCCGACGTGCACCCAGTGATTTAGTACTTCACCGGCAAGACAAAGGTTGTCAGCTTACTCCTAAACTTGCAACGAACCTATCCCAGTACTTAATCGAACTGCTAACACCCTTAAGCAAGAGGAACAACATGCGCGGCGGCACGGCGAAACATAGCTCGCCGGCAATGCCTATTCTGGTGGCTATGGCATGGTAGAGGTAAAATAGAACACACAAGCACGATCATTGGCTCACCCTAAAGCTAGTGCGCATGAGAACGACAGCTAAGTCGAGGTGGAGCTAGGTTGTCGGCGTTGGAGACGACAGTGGCGACGTGAACTCACGGCAAAGCTCCGTTCTGGCAAAAGCAAACTGCCAAATGATGAACAATCAAGACTACAAGCAATGCTAAATCATGAGGGTCATGAAATAATAAACGACAAAGTGAGAAGCCCACCAGAACTCCATGTCTACGGTGGAGTGGATCGCGGCGACAACTCACCGGAGAGGAGGAAGACGACGTTACGCCGAGCACTCCAGGGAGAGAGAGACTTAGCTAGATGGCTCTATGGGTGCGTCAGGCAAACACAGTTACGGTGGTAACACTAGATGGAGACGGGAAGGCTCGGTGGCTCCAGCGTGAGCTCGATGGAGCGACAGCGGCGCGAGAGGGGAGAAGCAGAGGAGAGGAAACGGATGAGGACGACAACGGCGTCCTAGCTTTATAGCGCGGCCAAGGAACACTGAGACGACACGTAGCAGCTTCCCCATGCCAGCGCGAAGTAGGAGGTGGCACTCATGGACACGTGTAGAAGCTGGTGGAAGCTCGCCGACGGTGAGCGTCTGCCTGCTTGCACTGTTCAAGGTGTTTACCAAAATGCCACTCGCTTCATTTCTCAAATTACTCTCAAATTTCTATGATAACTCAAAAATCTCCAAAAATAAAAGTTTTTTCAAATTCAAGGTTCTACAACTTTGTTTTAATAACCATACCCAAATTTTGTCTAGATTTGAAAATGCAAGTTTGAAATCAAAAGGGGACACTTTAAGAATTTATCCCCTTTCAAATTACTCCAAATTTTACATAACAACTTTGAAAACTCTAAAAACCAACTTTGTGCACACTGACAAGCTCTACACTTTTCCTTTTAGGCTCAACCCCAAAATGTGCTTAGATTTGAATTAGGTTTTCCAAGGCAGAATTTAAATGCTGGAAATTAGGGTTTTGGAATTCAAATTTAATACTAAGGTTATGAACTTGATTCATCCATACAAGTCAACACATATAATCATAAAAGTAAACTTGTTTTAGTGAATGCATATCAAAGTTTTCACTAACACAAGGATTATGTGCAATGCATATGATGACATGGCATATTTTAGTGTTTAAAACACCAGAGGTGTTATAACCTTTCCCCCTAAAAGAAATCTCGTCCCGAGATTTAAAATCCTAGGATAAAGTAATGGAAAAGGAAATGTGTCAAGCAAAAACATTCTAAACTTGACCATAAAACAGCTAAGGTCCTTTCATAAAACATGGTTCGTAAAGACAGAGTACAACTAATAGTATTTTATATAGAAGCAAGGAACTCTAGAAACTGTTCTAGCAAGTAATCTTTGGATTCCCATGTAGCTTCTTCTTTGGAATGTTGATTCCATTGTATCTTGTAGAACTTGATTGTCCTCCTTCGAGTGACACGGTCTTTCTGATCCAGAACTCGGATAGGATATTCGGGATAGGTCAAATCAGGTTCAAGTTCTACTCCTTTAATATCAACATTTTGATCAGACACTCGAAGACATTTCTTTAATTGGGAAATATGGAACACATCGTGTACAGTTGAGAGATGTTCCGGTAACCTCAAGCGGTATGCCACTTTTCCACACCTCTCCAAAATTTGAAATGGTCCAATATAACGAGGTGCTAACTTGCCTTTAACCCTGAAATGGTTGACTCCTTTCATTGGTGATACCTTCAGATATACAGAATCTCCCTTGTTAAACACCAATGGTCGACGTCGTTTATCTGCATAACTCTTTTGTCGGGACTGAGCTATCTTCAAATTGTTTTGTATCTGCCTAACCTTCTCTTCTGTTTCTTTCACAAGGTCAACTCCAAAGAACCATCTTTCCTCGGGTTCAGACCAATTTAGCGAGGTTCTGCACCTATGACCATAGAGTGCTTCAAATCGAGCCATCTTAATGCTCTCTTGATAACTATTGTTGTATGAGAACTCAGCCAAAGGCAAACATTCATCCCACTTATTGGAGTAGTTAAGGACACAACACCTTAACATATCTTCAAGTACTTGATTTACCCTTTCAGTCTGACCATCAGTCTATGGATGATAAGCGGTACTATGCAGAAGTTTGGTACCCAATGAAGCATGCAAATGTTTCCAAAACTTGGAGACAAACTGTGTACCTCTATCTGACACAATGGTCTTTGGTACACCATGTAAGCTCACGATTCGTGCTAAATACAACTTGGCATATTGGATAGTGGGATATATACTCTTAACTGGAAGAAAATGTGCTGACTTAGTCAGTCAATCTACAATAACCCATATTGAGTCAAAACCTTTTGATGTCTTGGGTAGACCGACGATAAAGTCCATACTAATATCCTCCCACTTCCAAGCTGGAATAGGCAATGGCTGTAACTCTCCAGTAGACTTCAAATGTATAGCTTTTACTTTTTGACATGTATCACACTTGGCTATATATCGAGCAATCTCTATCTTCATTTTGGTCCACCAGAATCTCTATTTCAAGTCATGGTACATTTTATTACTTCCCGGATGAATAGAGAACCTAGTGGTATGTGCCTCTTCAAGAATCGACTATCGCAACTCAGGGACCTTTGGTACCACAAGGCGATTCTTGAACCATAGCACACCTGCATCATCTATTCTAAAGCATGCCGCTTTTCCATTCCTGACTCTTTCTTTGATATGGGCTATACCCTTATTTTCTTTCTGAGCGGCAATAATTTGGTCTCGAATAGTTGATTCAACAGTTATATTGGTCAAACTACCTTGTTGAATTATCTCTATATTCAACTTTTCCATCTCATGACATAAAGTTGGATCCATTGTCTTCACGGTCATGCAATTGCAATGACTCTTACGACTGAGTGCATCTACAACCACATTTGCCTTACCAGGGTGGTAATGCACCTCCAAGTCATAATCTTTAATCAATTCCAACCATCTTCTTTGCCGCATGTTCAATTCTGATTGAGTAAAGATATATTTTAAACTCTTGTGATCTGTATAAATATGACAAGTATTACCAAGTAGATAATGCCGCCAAATCTTCAAAGCATGGACAACTGCTGCTAACTCCAGATCATGAGTTGGATAATGTTCTTCATGTCGCTTAAGTTGTCTAGAAGCATAGGCGATGACTCGACCTTCTTGCATCAATACACATCCAATAACAATACCAGAAGCATCACAATAAACATCAAACGGCTTCTCAATATTTGGTTGTGCTAACACTGGTGCAGTGGTTAATAATCTCTTCAAAGTCTGGAAAGCTTCTTCACAGTCAGGTGACCAGACAAACTTGGCTTGGTTTTTCAACAATCCAGTGATGGACTTGGATATTCTAGAGAAATCTGGAATAAAACGATGGTAATAACCCACCATTCCCAGAAAATTTCGAACCTCATGAACAGTGGTTGGTGGTTTCCAATCTAGTATATCCTTAACTTTGCTTGGATCTACTGCAACTCCTTCAACTGACAAGACATACCCTAAAAATTGTACTTCCTTTAACCAGAAGTCACACTTACTGAACTTGGCATATAACTGATGTTCTCTTAGGCATGTCAGAACAACTCTGAGATGGTCAGCATGTTCTTTCTTGTTCTTGGAATATATTAAGATGTCATCAATAAAGACTACTACAAACTTGTCTAGCTCAGGCATGAACACTGAATTCATCAGATACATGAAGTGAGCCGGGGCATTTGTCAAACCAAAAGACATTATCAGGTATTCATATAATCCATATCTAGTGGTAAATGCCGTTTTGGGAATATCTTTAGGCTTAATTTTCGTTTGATGATAACCTGACCTCAAATCAATCTTGGAGAAAACCTTGGCTCCAGCCAGTTGATCAAAAAGTAAATCTATCCGATGTAAGGGATATTTATTTTTAATTATCACTTCATTCAATGGTCGATAGTCAACACACAACCTCAGGGTCTCATCTTTCTTTTTCACAAAAATTGCAGGACATCCCCAAGGTGATGAACTAGGTTGGATAAAACCTTTATCAATCAACTCTTGCAATTGAGTCTTAAACTTAGCTAATTCCCTAGGAGGCATCATATAAGCTCTCCTAGAGATCGGAGCTGTTCTAGGCTTTAGATCTATTCCAAACTGAACATCTCTATCAGGTGGTAGACCAGGTAAATCTTCAGGAAAAACATCTGGAAATTCACAGACTATAGGGATATCTCTAATCTCTTTGACGAAAGTTGCACAAACTTTTTCCACTAATCTCTTTAAGATTGGAAGTTGGATAAGAAGCTAAGAATTACTATCTGGCAAACTCAACCTTATTGTCCTATTCAAAGTATCTACAATAGCCTTATGCTGATACATCCAGTTCATACCCAGGATCACATCTATATCCTGATCTTTTAAAATAATCATGGTAGTGGGAAAAATGTGCCCACCTAGGTTTATGGGTACCTGGTACACCATTTCCTTAGTACACAGACGTCTTCCCGATGACTGTATATAAAAGTTCTCCTTCGTTTCCCTAATTGGAATTTCATGCTTTATGACAAAGGTTCTATTGATGAATGTATGAGATGCACCAGAATCAAAAAACATAACTGCAGGATGATCGGCGATAGGAAACATACCTAGCATCACGGGTTCCCCTTCTGGAATCTCCCCAGCTTGAGTATAGAAAACTTGCCCTGTCTTCTTCTCATTTCTGCCCTTCTGAGCATTTTGGTTATTGTTCTTGTCCTGAGCTTGACCCTGTTGTTGATTTCTGGGAGCCTTCTGAAAATTTGGATTGTACTGACATTCCCTAGAGAAATGACCTGACTTCCCACAATTGAAACATGGGTAATTGTGTCCTTGGGGTGTTGGAGCACGAGCACTAGGAACATTTGTCTGTTGTGAGTTCGGATAAGTTATGGCAGGATGGACATTTGGTCGCTGCCTGACTTGGAGCTACGGTGGACGATAAGGAGGATGGTAGTGATTCACTAGATGATAAATTATCTTCTGTCTCTTTTGATTGCCACCGAAAGACCCAGATGGCACGCTCTTTTTCATCTTAATTTCCTTACGCTGCTGATATTTTTCCTCTGAAGCAATAGCAATGTTAACTGCCTCATGATACGTGACATTTGTGCATGTAGTCATCATGGTCTAAAGTTTGGTACTAAGACCATGCATGAACCACTTCTTCTTCTTGTCATCTATGTTAACATGCTCATGTGCATATTGTGAAAGGTGATTGAACTTGCCCACATACTACATGACTGTTTGATCACCTTGCTTCAAAGCAAGAAACTCATCTAGCTTCATGGCCATAACTCCATCTAGAATGTAATGGGCACGGAAAGTAGTGCGGAACTCGGCCCAAGTTAACTGAGTACCAGCTGGTTGCATGGCCACAAGGTTCACCCACCAAGCACCTGCTGCACCTCTAAGCTATTGGGTAGCAAAAACAGGCTTCGAGAACTCAGTGCATGGAATGAGGTCGAACTTCTGCTCTATGGTACGAAGCCAATCATCAGCTTCAAGTGGTTCGTCAGCCTTGGAAAATACTGGTGGTCATGTATCCGTGAAGTCAACATATGTAGCTTCTTGCCTTTGATGATTACGACCACAATTCCCTTGCATCATATTCTGATTGCTTTGAGCTAAGTCCCAAAGCAACCAAGCATTATCTACGGTCACATGGACTAGTGCCACGATAGCATCAGCCAAAGTTGGTGGAATTGGTGGTGGATCAGGAACACCACCCTTGTCTTGCGAAGAACCAAGAATATCCGAAGCCCAAGTACGAGGCATCTGTTCATGACAAACCAAACTTTACTCACAAGCATTTATTGAAATATAAAAATAGCTTACTACAAACACAATACATTGGGTTTACTTATTTATACACAAGTCTGCACTTAAGCAAGACTACCCAGCTTGACTAGAACTCACTATATTACAACTCTACTCTTCTCCTTGATCACATCAAACCTCAGGATCGGTATCCATTCCAGAAACATTTCCACCTTCATCATCACTTTCATTGACCACCACCACTTCTTCTAGATCCTCTTCTTCTTCCTCTTCAGGTTCATCATCATCTGCTATGATGACACCTAGGTCCATTGCATCTGCTTGAGGCTCATGATTTGGATTCAGGAGATTGTTCAGCCTATGGACTTCTTCATGTAGATTGGTATAATATTCTTCTAAGTCTTCTACATAGAACTCTAACTCATGAACTCGGGCTCTAGCTATATCTTCTCTATGCCAAGCTTCATTTCTTCCTTCCACCATACGAACTAACATATGCTCATAGTTCTTATGAGTGGTGGTGAGATGCCTCAATTGATCCTATAACTTGCCCACCTGGATGGCATCCAAGGCCCTATCTTTAGTAGCCTATGCTAATTCTGTTGAAAGCCTCTGTACCTCAGCCTGGGGATCAGGCCTCAAGCTGCTACTGCTAGCACCATCACTCCTAGGGGCAAGCTGGTGATGAGGAACTCCTTTGGGTCCAACGGACTTACAGGGCATTACCTTGGTATGAGCCATACTGTATAAAAAGCAAGATTTAATAACAGTAAGACAATCTGAGAAAAGTCTAAAGAGTAGTAAGAATGGGACTTATACTACTCAACCCAAACTAAGAGGGAAAGTAATTAACAAGTGGATTAATCATGATGCATGAATCATCCTTACAAAACTTAAACATCAAAGCTCCTAAAGTACATAAACAATAGTTCTTATTATATAGGGCATAATAAGATTACTACTCCACCATATAAAGCCTTATTAATCAAATAAGGAATTGCGAGAATGAATTAAGATAAGTTAGAAGCAATTTGGACCAAATTAATAGATTAAATTTATTTGCCCCAAATCATTTTGAAGTTTTTGTAAAAAAATACTACAAAAACTTTGTAATGGTCGCTCTGATACCAGTCTATGGCAGAACCTTTTAAATTATAGGGCCCACATGCACCTGTCATTGTCCAATGACTTCTGATGACTATGCATATGTTCCCGGTAACTTAAGAAGCCTGTCGGGTGTCCTCGAGAAACCCGAATCATCCACGATTTCTTCCGAGCAGGATCCATCATAGAGTCATTGCAGTATTACAATAGTTTATTCATTAATATACATCAGAATAAAATAGCGGAGACAATTGACACAAGATTTATCTCGAGGTTTAGTTGTTTGCTAGCAACTTACGTTCTTGTTGTGACGACTCACTCACCTGGTGGTTCACGCCCTAATTGGCATACACAAGCCAATCCTTACACAAAGGCGTTGTAAGAACCAACTCAAGATGTGGGTACACAACTCACAAGCATTCCACTAGAGTGGCTTTTGGCTCTCCATCGGTAAATAACCCCAAGAAGCCCTCACAATCACAATCGATGTGCCCATGAACAATAGCCAACTTGTGCCAACACTCCTCCACTGCTCCAAGCCATCTAGGTGGTGGTAATCACCAAGAGTAACAAGAAAAACGCAGCAAGAACGATCAAATGCCACTAGATGCAATCACTCAAGCAAATGCACTTTGGATCACTCCTAACTCACTTGGAATGCACAATCAAGTAAGGAGATGAGTGGGAGAGGTTGATCAAAATGGCTAAGAGGGTGAGCCTAAGCTAGCCAACATCTATTTATAGAGCCCCCAAGGCTCCACTAGCCATTAAGCCCATGAAGGGTTGTCGGACCGAGCTCCGAACCTAGGCTCCAGGAGCTCCAGAACAAGCCACGCGGGTCTGATGCCTCCCCACTTTGAATCCAATGTCACCACGTGTCCACTCGACCGTTGGCTCTCCAATAGCTTTCTGTGCACACGCTTTGGACGTAGGCCCCGGACGCACACCAATGCCTGGCCGGACCATGCGCTGCTAGGGTCCAGCACTGTCCAGAGAGATCCAAAGAGCCCCAAAAGGCTCTAGATGTGGCAGAACCTCCTAAATTATAGGGTCCACATGCACCTATCATTGTACAATGACTTCTAACGACTATGCATATGTTCCCGGTAACTTAAGAAGCCTTTAGGTGTCCTCGGGAAACCCAAATCATCCATGATTTCTTCCGAGCAGGATCCATCACAGAGTCATTGCAGTATTACAACAGTTTATTCATTAATATACATCAGAGTAAAATAGCGGAAGTCTTACAATAACTTAGTTACAAAATAGTTGTTTCAAACATTACAAACTAAGTACGATTATTATTACAAACCCTAGTAGTGGAGTAGCATTAGTAACATAAAACAAAACACACAATTAAAGTGCCCTGCCCAAGGACCACACATTTACTTGTTATCTTCGATTTGAACAACCGTCATGCAGCACGGTCCAAAGCAGACCTGCTCATGAGGCTCACCTGCAACAAGGGTTAAAGAACCCTGAGTACAAAAGTACTCAACAAGACTTAACCAATGTAAAAATAGAGAAGACTCAGGAATGTAGGCTCGGGGATTCAAGGTAAGGCTTTAGCAAGAATCAAAGTTCTTTTGCGTAAAAGCTCTCTAACAAGATTCTTTCTTTCAACATTTAAATCTTCATACGAATCATATATAAAGCTGACATGATCCATGTTGAGATCATGAACTTCATATCAAACTCTTTCTCAAATCCTACTCAAGTTCCATTTATTAACTACGATGATGAACAGTGAGTTGAGTCTCCATAATCGAGGAGCAACGATGATTTGAATCGATTATATCCCAGCTGGGGATTCCCAACCACATGACATATGCAGGTCCCTGACCTACATATACCAACCTACCCTTAGATTTTCTAAAACAAGAATGGGTTCACGCCACCCGAGAGCACAGTACTCCACCAATCCAGCTCATTGCCACATGGGTACATGCTACTCTCGCCATCTCTCCACTCCTAGTGCGCGAGTAGCCATTCTCGTAATAGAATAGCCGAGTCTAGGCTTACCGAAGTATGTGGCCAGTACTACAAAGTCTCACCTCATGCAATTCAACAATGGACGGTTCTTAACCGACACAGGTGGAAAAAACCCGCTCACAAGACATCCATGTCTTGTGGCTCTCATACACCGAGTCCGCCCGGTCTAGAATTATTACTCCACATGATTATATCTCATGATAACATAAATATTCAAATCGTATCCAAAAATCCATTTATATCTCGTAGGTGATAGGTAATCACCCGACTTCTATCGATCTAAGCATGGCTAAGCATAAGTAGGCATTCCCGAATTGAAGCTGGTAACAAGGTTGATATGAAAAAGCAAGGTTGGTAATGCACCAATTAGGTTTCCACTCAACTCCTAATCACTTAATGCAACATTTAATAATAAAAGCGATATAAATTTGTAAAACACAAGGTAGGTTTAAATGCATCCGGGGCTTGCCTTGATTGTTGGAAAAGTCAGGTTCCGGAGATGTTCCATAGATATCAAACCCGACCTCAACAGGTGGGTTGACTTCCTCAACGACTTGGTCGACTACCACTTTTTCACTTTCGTTCACTACACGTAGTAATAATGCCATGTTTAATATGATGCGAGATATAAAACATGATGCTTGATGATGGATACAAAAGTTAGTAACTTGAATACAACTTTCCTTCGCGGCACAGTTGCAAACCAACAACTAACTAAACCTTCTCTAGGGTTTCTTTAGATTAACACTACTGACCTTAGTGCCAAGGATCATTTTATGCTAATGACCCAAGGTCATCACTCAATCCCAAATTCAAACAAAAACCTAAGTCATTAAGGTTTACTATTTGTTTTTATTAATAATCAATTCAAAATTACGAAATAAATCAACCTTCTCTAATTGAGTTCCAAATTTTTGTGAAGACTCATCATATGATAACTAAGTGAAAAAACAATTTTCATAATTTTTGGATAATTATTTAAGCCTAGAAAAACCATGGAAACCCATTTATTAATTAATTTGAGCAATTTTTATCACATTCAAAATGTACTAAAAAGTAACATTTAATATTTTTCCTAAATAGTTCACATCTCAAAGAGGTCACACAAAAATTTTCATAATTTTTGGAGCTCTATTTATTTCTACACAAATTAAACAAATTACAGTACTATTTAACCATTTCTACAAAATATAAAAAGAAAAATCATTTTTACTGAAACAGTCGTTGACAGCGGGGTCCCACTCGTCAGTGAGAGCAGCGCGACGACGAGCCTCTGACCGGTGCGTTCTCGCCAGCGGCGAGATCTTCGGCGATGGGACTCGGACCAACATGACCTCCTTGACATTGCGCACACACCGGTGGTATGGGTTGAAGCTCTAGGTCACTGGAGCAACCTTGCCGGCGACGATGGCGGCTCAGCAGAGCACGGCCGACGTGCACCCAATGATTTAGTACTTCACCGGCAAGACTAAGGTCATCGACTTACTCTAGAACTTGCAACGAACCTATCCCAGTACTTAATCGAACTGCTAACACCCTTAAGCAAGAGGAACGACGTGCGTGGCGGCACGGTGAAACAGAGCTCGCCGGCAATGCCTGTTCTAGTGGCTACAGTGTGGTAGAGGGAAAATAGAACACATAGACATGATCATTGGCTCACCCCGAAGCTGGTGCGCGCGAGAACGATGGCTAAGTCGAGGTGGAGCTAGGTCATCAGCGTTGGAGACGACAGCGGCGATGTGAACTCACGGCAAAGCTCCGTTCTAGCAAAAGCAAACTGCCAAATGATGAACGATCAAGACTACGAGCAACGCTAAATCATGAGGGTCATGAAACAATAAACGACGAAGTGCGAAGCCCACCAGAACTCCGTGTCTACGGTGGAGTGGATCGCGGCGATAACTCGCTAGAGAGGAGGAAGACGACGTTACGTCGGGCACTCTAGGGAGAGAGAGACTCAGCTAGATGGCTCTATGGGTGCATTAGGCAAACATGGTTATGGTGGTAACACTGGTTGGAGAAGGGAAGGCTCGGTGGCTCCGGCGTGAGCTCGATGGAGCGACGGCGGCGCGAGAGGGGAGAAGCAGAGGAGAGGAAATGGATGAGGACGACGATGGCGTCCCGGCTTTATAGCGCGATCAAGGAACATGGAGACGACACGCAGCAGCTTCCCCATGCCAGCGCAAAGTAGGAGGTGGCACTCGCGGACGTGCGTAGAAGCCGGTGGAAGCTCGCCAACGGTGAGTGTCTGCCTGCTTGCACTGTTCAAGGTATTTACCAAAATGCCACTCGCTTCATTTCTCAAATTACTCTCAAATTTGTATAATAACTCAAAAATCTCCAAAAATAAAAGTTGTTCCAAATTCAAAGTTCTACAACTTTGTTTTAATAACCATACCCAAATTCTGTCTTGATTTGAAAATGCAAGTTTGAAATCAAAAGGGGACACTTTAAGAATTTATCCCCTTTCAAATTACTCCAAATTTTACATAACAACTTTGAAAACTCTAAAAACCAACTTTGATTCATCCATACAAGTCAACACATATAATCATAAAAGTAAACTTGTTTTAGTGAATGCATATCAAAGTTTTCACTAACATAAGGATTATGTGCAATGCATATGATGACATGGCATATTTTATTGTTTAAAACACCAGAGGTGTTACACCAGACCTAGTTCGTCCATACCCTCTGGACCAATCACCACTAGGTCCGACATGTTTTGGTCGCTCTCTGTCTCATCGATAATTATTTGTGGACTGATCAAACTCAGAGGCCATGGTCTGGCGCACCACCTGGGGTTAGGTACCAGACTCGAAGCTCATGGGCTAACGCCCTACCTGAGTCTGGGTCTGGTGCTTGTGATCAGAGTAGCCTCACTTAGGGTCAGCGACCGGACCCAGACGCCATGGTCTGGCTGCCCGCCAACCATGGTCCGATGCCCCTAAGACACCTTTCACTTCTTTTCTTCTATCCTTGCTTCCATGTGCTAACACCAATGTGTCCCAAGACTTGTGCACATGTGTTAGCATTTTCCAAAGTGTTTTCAAGGGTCAAGTTAGCACACACTAGGTCCTAATGCATATGTATGAAATGACATCACCTAGTGTCGATGAAATATGATCGGCAGTCTACCTAGGGGTATGCCCAAGGTAGTAGATTGTCGGCAGACAGATGCGCAAGCCACAAACAAGACGTTGACGCAAGACAGACACGAGGTTTTATCTAGGTTCGGCCGCCAAGAAGGCGTAATACCTACGTCCTACATCTGATTGTATTGCTGTATGTCAATAAGAGATGATTTTTAGAGGGGTCCCCTGCCCGCCTTATATAGTCCGGAAGGCAGGGTTACAGATCTAGAACTAATCCTAGCCAGTTACAATTGCCATACATGGCCGGATAAGGATTCCTATTCTAACCGACCAGGATCTTGCTTGGTCGCCAAATCTGTTTTGACTCCTTACGTGGGACTCCGAACAAGTTGGCTGGGCCGCGTGTCGTCTTTTGGTGGACCAAACCCACTGATCCGAGCCGGCCCAAGCCTAGCCGTAAGGGTATAGGGGTTAATACCCCCACAGCTAGTCCCCGAGCACCATGTATTATGCCGTGACACGCCATTTTAACCTTCTTCGACAAGTAAGGCTCGAGTCCTTGACATCGCTGACCACCGTTGTTGCCGGAGAAATAGGTTGTCTGAAGAATGTATGGTGCTCTTAAGAAAAAAGAAAAAGATTTCTGTCCTGGGAAGTGTGCCCACTTGTATTTCTGAAAAGAAATGTATGTGGTCTTGAAGCGTAGCGTCCTTGAACATCAGAGGCGTAGGGGTCGAAAAACAAACACATTCACCGCAAGGTGAAGTGTGCCCACTTAGTCCCCGAGCCTTGTAGTAGGTGACATAGTCACATGGTGCCAGGGTCTAAATAGAATTCCCAGTTAAGCTGAAAACCCAATTGCTGTATAGACAATACGAGATGCACCGGCAGGTGCATCGTACCGATGTAGTCCCCGAGCTTGCTGGAAGGCGAAGTATGAGCCTTGTAGCAAGGTCTAAATAAATGTCTCTCAACTATATGTGAGTACAAATCACATGTAGCTGAGGAGAACCATTCTCCGAGCAGTGGTCGGGACAGTCCCCGAGCACATTAGTAGTCGGAGCAGTCCCCAAGCATGGCAGTGGTCGGAGCAATCCTTGAGCACGGCAGTGGTCTGGGCAGTCACCGAACGTGGCAGTGGTCTAGGCAGTCCCCGAGCACGGCAGTGGTCTAGGCAGTCACCGAACATGGCAGTGGTCTAGGCAGTCCCCGAGCACAGCAGTAGTCTAGGCAGTCCCCGAGCATTGTAGTAGTCTAATCCATCCTTGAGCACAAGACATGCAGCGAAAATACGAACATCGCTTGTATTATTATTTGGTGTATTTATTTATCTCCTTTCTCTATTAGGTCCAGTCTGACACATCTAGTCAAAAAAGCAGACGGGTATAGTGCGTCATTCTGTCTTCTTGCTCTTTTCTGGCAAATAGTCGCTTGGCACCTGTATGGAGGTGCGTCAGTGTGGGCCCTCTTACACTATCAACGAAGAGGCGCGTACACTGGTAACGAAGGGGCGCATTTATTGGCGTAGATCTTGAGGTTGTGTGAACAACTGTCTGCGGCACGTGCGCATGTCTCCCAAGAATCTTGGGTGGACGAAACGACGGAGCTCTTTGTTATTTATAATATAGACCTGGTAAGTTACTTGTACCGATCCCCATTGTCATTCGCCGCCGCAACCTTCTTCTTCTCCTCGCCGAACCCTATTCCTCCGAAAATCATCACCAATCCCCTCGCCACCACATCCACCCCCTTAGTAAGGACAGATTAATGGCGAAGAGAGACGCCCAGAAGAAAGGCGGAGTCATGGCAAAGGAGTGGTGGAAGTCATGGAGAAATGAGCAGACCATCGAAGACCTCGTCGCCATGGGAGTGCTCCACAATAAGGCACTCGTGAGATGGCGTGCGCCAGAAGGAGAAAGCTTCCCCGATCCACAACCAGGTGAGATTGTGGTTTTCGAGGATTTCTTCAAACAGGGTTTTGGGGTTCCAGTGCACCCTTTCCTTCAGGGTCTCTGGTTGTATTACGAGATTGGGATTTGCAATCTGCATCCCAACTCGATTCTTCTTGTCTCCACCTTCATCCATCTCTGCAAGGCCTATGGTGGCTTCCAACCCCATTTCGACCTCTTTTGCCACATGTTCTATCTGCGGAAGAAAGGGAGCGGTGGCTCGAAGATAGCTGGAGGCGTCTACCTCAATCTGTGTGATGGTATGAAGGCCCAGTACTTGCACTGCCCCTGGAACACCTCACTGGACGAATGGTACAAGAAGTGGTTCTACATCCACGAAGAGCCAAACACAATCACCCTATGCGATGTGGGTTGATTCCGGAGAAGAAGAATAGCTGGTCGGAGAACCCCGAGAACTTGGAGCAGATCGTAGAACTGCTCGGGATGATCCCATGGGGAAGGCTGGATGGTCCAAGCGTGGTTGGGAACTTCATTAGCCGAAGGATCCAGCCCTGCCAGAAGAGGGTACATCCTGGCTTCGAGTACCAGGGGAGCGCAAATCCAACGAGGACCAGGAAAGAGGCGCTCGATAAGATAGAAGTCAAGGCCAGGATTGGGGAGCTATTCAACCTGGCCGATCCCAATTATGTCAGGTTAAATGACATCGAGCATGCCTTCAAGCTGGCCCAACCTCCCTCAAAGGTAAATGATACTTCCTTGTACCTGTAGAATCATGTTGTAACAAGAAATTGACTGTTGTCTCCTTTATGTTTCTCAGAGTAATGGTCATGACCAGGCAGCAGTGTTCATGTCTCCGCCCCCTGGTGTGGATTGGCCGCAAGTTGCCGGCCTAGCCGCCCAGACCAGCGCCAGGACCAAAGACGTCCACTGGGCGGCACTCGAGGTTGTGGAGGATGCATCGACCAGAGCTGCTGGCAAGCGGCTAGCTGCCAACAAACAACGCCAAGCCATCTTCCCCCTTTTAGATGACGAAGCAGTGGATGTGGACATCTTCCGGCTCGTCCCTCGAAAGAGGAGGAGACAAATGGGGTCGATGGAGCAGGGTGGCTCCTTTGTGCCAGCAGTGATTGCATCACCGACCACTGCAACACAGAGGACAAGCAAGGGAAGTGTCGAGCATCAAACCCCGGCGCCAGTACCGGTCATCGGAAAAGACCCGGTGGAACCCACCGAGCACATGGAGCAGGCGCGATCGAAGAGACGCTCCTTTGCCACGTCATTCCATGCTTCCAAGCTGTAAGTATCTGTAACTTTGATGTAAGCTTATAATTTGTATTGAATATTATTGTCTTCTGAACTTTTCCCTGGTGTATCAGGTCGGCGTCCACCGAAAATCCCGACCAGTTAGCTGGATGTGGCATGGCTTCGCCAGTACTGGTGGAAAGAGCTGCTCAGCGGCTAGTTGTGGAGGAACCTGAAGAAGAAATTCCACCGGAACCTCAGTAGATGGGCGACCAGACGTCAGTCCCTGAGCAGCTGGTCGAGAAGATAGCTGAGCAAAGTACAAGTGCTCTGAGCACAAACCCTGCTGAAGTAGGTACCTTGGCACCAAGGGAACCAGTCCAAGCCAAGGAGCAGCAACCAGGGTTGGCACAGAGCACGCTAGCCGATGCTACGGCTCATGGGAAAGCCATGGTGGTCACGGAGACTATAGACTCTAGACCAGTGCTGCCCCTTGAACAAGGGGCCGAAGAGGACGAAGTAGAAGAAATCCTGGGCCATCCCCAAGATAAACGACAACATGTATATGTGTCACGCTGGCAGAACGATGAGTGGGTTATGCATGAAGAAATCCTAGAGGTCGAAGAGACCCTAAGAGTTGAATGGGCAGTAAAGCGTCTGGTGACAGAAGTCCAGGTATGTTTGGCTTGACCACTTGACCCTGTTATGTAGTCGATCTGTCTGACTTAGCTTGTTTATATGCAGGACTTGATGAAGACCGCGAAGTACCGAAAGAGGTGCTTCGACCAGATTGAGGGAATCACGGCGAACAATAAAGAGCTGGCGGCCGAGGTGGAACACTTGCGCCGCCAACTTGAAGCCACCGACTAGGAGAGGACAGAGCTAGAGGCATAGAACCAGAACCTGGTCGGCCAGCTCAATAACAAAGAGCGGGAAAAAACAAGTAAGTTGTCATTTTATCACAGCAAGTGTGTAACACGTGTTGTTGCGTTGTTGGTAGTGTTAGCTGTAATGCAGGCTTAGAAGCTAAAGTAACCCGCCTCCAAGAGGGGAATAGCCATGTGACCGTAGAGTGTGGTCGTCTGAAGGAGGACAATGAGAAACTGGCATGCAACCAGTCTCAACTCCAGGACCACACCACCAAAATGAAGGAGGAACTGAAAAGTAAGTATTCCAGACCACCTTTCTCATTCTATTGCCCACCTTGTCTTGTCGTGCCATTACATTTGATGTCTTGTACGGTGTTTAGTTTTAAAAGTCAATGCTAAGAGGCATCTAGAAGCCGTGATCAAAGAGCATGACGGCTGGAAAGCAAGATGCCTCGAGGCCACCGAGGATCGGGACACATGGAAGAACCGGTGCTAGGAAGTGGCAACTGGCATTGTGCCCGTCCTCGACCTTATCGACCCGGTGCTCATAGAGGAAGAGCCAAGGACGCCCTAGCTCGAACTGGTCGAGAGATGCAGACAAGCATGGGGATGGTTCCAAGAGTTCATGAAGGAGGCGGGTGAGTACACGGGTGCCCATGTGCTAAGCATGGTGCGTGCCCACTACCCCCTAATCGATCTCAAGCGCCTGGAAGCTGGATACCTGAAGGAGGTAGACCCAGACAAGGCAGAGGAGCTTCGGATGGCCTAGCTAGACCTGTCGTCAAAGATAATTGGCGACATTAACCTATGTGGAGGTGGGATAGCACCTGTATAGGGGACGCCATCAACAAGTTAGCTGGAAACGCCATCAGTTGCAAGCCAACCGACGAAGCCTGTGGTCTCGACCAGCCAGGCATCGGTGGGGCCATCCCCTTTAGCTCAACTAGCACAAGAGTCCCCAAGACCCGAGTAGGGTATCGGAAGTAGCGAGCAGTAGGTGTCGCACGCCCTGACCAGCCAATGTAATAGGCTTAGAGCTATAGGAGGGAATAGTTGTGTTATTGTAAACATGGGCCTCTTCAGGCAAGCTTGTAATAACATAACTGTATATCATTATAAGCTTGTTTGCTTTGTATAAAATGTTTTTAAGCTTGAAACTTATGTTGGTGTAACTAAGTGAGAACATGTTAACATTCTGTTTAGTTGTACCATTTTGCTCGACACATCATCCTGAAAAGTTTGTGCGGCCCTAGTTTGCCATGTGGTTGGAGTGTGAGGTTCGTGACCTGTGCACACGTAGACGCGGACAAGTCAAACCAAGGGAGACCTGCCGATCACCCGTAACGTAGAGAGCGGATCCCATGCACGTGTTGGGAGGAACCAGAGACAGGGCCTGCTCTGAAAACCGTAGAAGGAGTGGTGGTCGGCTTTTACTGGCTAAGTTAGAATAACCATAAAATTCGAAGTGACACATTAAAGTGGTCGGAGAAATCATAATGGATTTATTGAAGTAAATCGAAAGTACAAGAGGGGTACATATCTTAGTAGTTAAGCATAGAAACGTCTAAGCTTGTCAATGTGCCATGAGTTTGGTACGTCAGTACCGTCCAGGTGAGCTAACCTGTAAGACGTTAGTCGTGTGACCTCCTTGATCATGAAAGGACCCTCCCATGGGGTTGCAAGTTTATGGACACCAGCCTGGTTCGTCTTCCACTTTAGGACCAGGTCCCCGACCACGAAGAACCACTCTTTAACGTTCTTGTTGTAATACCTGCACAAAACAGCAAGGTATTTGGCCGTACGTACACAAGAATCGAGCCGCTTCTCTTCTGTGCTGTTCACTTCTAGTTCCCGTACTTCATTGACCCTTCCTTCATCGAAGTTCTCTACCTGTGCTGATCTAAAAGCTATATCTGCTGGAAGGACTGCCTCAGCGCCGTAAACCATAAAGTACAATGATACACCGGTGTTACGACTGGGCTGAGTTCTGAGGCCCCAGACCATGGCTGGTAACTCTTTGAGCCATCTTCCAGGAGCTTTGTCATTTTCTTTGTACATCCTCTTCTTCAATGCATCTAAGATCATGCCATTGGCCCGCTCGACTTGTCCATTAGCTCTAGGGTGCGCTACCGAGACGTATTTTACTACTATGCTCCTTTCATCGCAGAAGTCCCAAAAAGCGTTCCCGATGAACTGAGTACCCAGATCAGTGATGATGCTATTGGGTATGCCGAAATGGTGGATGACCTGTGTAACACCTCGGGTGTTAGCCTTGCATAACTTGACTTGCATAGCATGAGCATGATCATAAAGCATTCATATATAAGCTTTGACACTTGAAACATTGGATTGAAACATCTGCAATGTTTGCTTATTATCGCATGTTTCTTAAACATATGCAACTTTTCTCGTTATTTCATGTTTCCATGTGTCTATGCATATGATCATGAGTGGACACCTGTACTTGGTGGATGTGAGTCACACAAACATGTAGCAACACCTAGAGTAGCAAATAGGGCCTTGTTCATGGTTACATTTCATGAACCCACACTTAAACTTTCTTGTGATTATACTAACTAGCTCAATGAGTGACTACTACATGAAATGATTGAATGACCTTGTAAATTTCCTAAACATGTTTAGAGTATCATTATGAACAACTTTGATATTCATGGTTAGGGGTAAAAAGGTCATTAAGCCATGCTTTGATGTGTATCATCATGTAAATGTGACATGTTTGACCAAGTTTGAACTAGGTGTTAGAGACCTTGCATGGAGGAGATCACTAAAGCAAAGTTGTAGTATTTGATATAAGGAACAACTTTTATTTATGGATCATTGACTGATTTAGCTTCTAACATGCTTGAATTGGTCCCACAAAAATCAGCAAAACCAAGATTTCAACACTTAACAAAATTTCGCTAAGTCTTGGATCACTGACAGCCTGACAAGCCGACCTTGATCATGATTTTTCTCCGTCTCGGTTGCGAATCAGAACTAGATTCTTGAACGAAAGTTGTAGCTGGTACATGGTTCTACAACTCCTATTCAGACAATTTTTACCTTGGAGCCATGGATTAGCAGTTAATTGAACGTCAAAACTCGTCGTCAGGCTCGGCATTTCGCGACTGAACGAACTAAATCGAAATCTTCAGTGGCCGACACCGGCAGGAACCGCGCGCTGCGTGGAGGTCGTGATGGCCACGCGTCGCCGTTGCCCTGACCGCGCTGGCCACGATGCGCCTGAGCGTGGCATTATCACGCCAGCACCCGCCCGCTCCTGTCTGCGCCCTCATTTCGCATTTCCTCTGCTCCTCCTTCATCCTTGCGCGCAGCCGCCGAGCTCCCACAGCACCGAGCAGTGCCGCTGTCGCCATAGCCTGCACAGGCTCACGACGAGTCATCCCTTCTTCACCGCAGTAGCACCACCAGCTCCCCAGCAACCCACTGCCTAACCGTGTCGCTGACCACGCTGGTAAGCCACCGCAACGCGTGCGAGCGTCACCGGAGGCTCCTCCGCCTAGCCCCGTCTCCAGTGGGCCACGTCGCCAGCGTCCACCCCAGGCCGTGAGTAGGGCGCTAGCTAGCTCCGCCGCAGCTCCGGTGATGCCTCGACGTAGCGTTTGATCGAGCCACCGTTAGGCCTCCACCGGCGTAGCTGCCGTCGTCCAGCGCCACCGCTCTACCATGGCCGCCCCGTCGTCATTGGCGTCGACGATAGGGTCGGCCAAGTGGTTCAATAGATGCGCTAGGTCGAGTAGGTCATGCCGTGAAGATGTTACCGCCGGCAGGTTCGCCATCGGCGAGCTCTAGGCCGCATCCGTAGAGTAGCGCCGCCAGCTCTGTTTTGTCTCGCTGACTGGTGGGGTCAACTGACCAGTGGGCCCGCATGTCAGCGACTCCCATGTAGTAAAGCCAGTTCATTTTGGATGCAGATTTCATATGTTTTGTAATTTTGTATCTTCAGTTTGGTAGCTTCAAAAATTGTGAAATAAATTTGTTAGTGTTCCTTAGGAAGTGTAGTATTTAGGAAAAATATGTTCTTGACATTTACAATAGAAATTTTTGGAGATTTAAATAGGGATTTGAAATGTGCTTTTGAATGCATTCAAATTTGTTTATTTTATATCTAGAGTTCCTGTGCTCCAAAAATTATGAAATTTTTGTGGTAAGCTAGTCTTAGTATATATGAGCTCTGGTAAAAATTTGAAGATGAGTGCATGTGTAGATTTGTAGTTATAGATTTTTCTTTTATAATTAGGAGATCCTTGTGTAAATTTTTATAAATTATTTATGAATCCAAAATTCATGAAAATTGTTGGAGGTAATCCTAGTAGTATATGGATGCTAAGAAAAATAGGAAATCTGTTGCTTGACACTTTTCAATAGGGTTTTCCATTTATGCTATTTCAAGCCTTGCTTCCTTGTCATTTTTGTATAGGATGTTCTACTTAGTAAAATGACATAAAATTTTTATAGTAGTCCTTTGATAGCATTAGTAAGGCATTGTAAATTTTTGAGAATTTATGAAGCACATCTGGTATATGTTTATTATTTAACCTAAAAATCTAAGTAAAATAATAAAGGCATTTAAATAAATAGTTTGGGCTTCACCATTATATGGTCTTGAATGTATTTGGCATGCTTAAACTGTTGGTAAGCTTTATGTTGTCAAATTTTGAGTGATTACATGAAGTAGTAGTATCGTTGCTTTAAAATGCAAAATTAAAAGGGTTCCGGATAGATTCTGTAATTTGATGAGTTGCATGTTGAAAATTATGTGTACTGTAAAATAGTTAATAACAAAGTTGTAGAGAATTTGATAAGCTTTCCAGAAAGTC
This sequence comes from Miscanthus floridulus, assembly GCF_019320115.1. Classification (NCBI taxonomy): domain Eukaryota; kingdom Viridiplantae; phylum Streptophyta; class Magnoliopsida; order Poales; family Poaceae; genus Miscanthus; species Miscanthus floridulus. The sequence continues at coordinate 27,663 of NW_027096993.1, forward strand.
CAGGATCACTGTAGTTGTATTAGTAGAACTCCAATTATGAGTGAAACAAGTAGCTGCTATTTTGTGGTATAATCGATGCATTATGGAAGTAGATAATTAAATAATCGAGAAGAGATATGCACCTACTCAATAAACATGATGCACTTGTTAACATATATGCATTCGTAATACTTATGCCATATTCATGCATCTAGGATCGGAGGAAGAGATAACGTTGCTGGAATTCGAAGAAGCGGAGGAAGGGGACCAGCAGGAGAATCCGCAAGCCGCAGCTCCCGAAGGCGTGGAGCAGAACCCTAAAGAGCTTCCAGAGTGTCTTGACCACCGCCCTACTTCCTTTCTATGAGGCAAGCCCCGGAGCATTCTAAGTCTCCCAGTAATTTATAACTGTTTACTTAAGTACTTATGATTGATGCATTAGGTTATAAGAGTTGAGTGGAACCACTTGATGCATGTACATTCCTTGTCCAGATATTACACCTTTAACCAGTATAGGTCCAGGATCGAATATATGCTTAGCCATGCTTAGACCGGTAGAAGTCGGGTGATATCCTGTCACCTGTGAGATATAGGTGGATACCGGAGCACGGTTGGCTATATCTGCTATCGTGGAACAGAACCATGAGGTAAAAGTAAATCGAGACCAGACGGGAGGTCGATAGAGAAGCAACAAGACATGGAGGTCTTAGGTGTGGATCTATCCCCGTCTGTGTCGATCAAGGACCATACCGTTGTTGGAACTTCTGATAAGATTGAACGCATGCCTCTCACTTAGCTGGCTGGATAACTCGTTCTGACCGCGAAGCCAAGTAATTCAACTCAAGCCGGGACCCATTCTGTTGTGCGCTCCTTCCGGGGAACGATCAGACTGAGCCCAAGGGCAGGCTTGGCCTGAGCATCCTGGCATCTGGTGTTCCAGATTGTGCGACGCGGTACGGACCCGCGAAATGTGTACCTGAGTTGTACCAAAGGTGACCTAAGGCTATCGTGGCTGGTAGACCTGGGTTTGTGTTAGGAATAAATTCCTAGCTGGTTGAAATCGATTTGAATCGCCGTCTCTCCCGGATAGTGAGAAACTTGACTAGCTCCAACATCGTAGTAACTGTGTTATAAACAGGATGGTTCGGATGAATATGGAATTACAATACCTGCTATGGTTACTATTGTATGCTTCTAAATACTATACCGCATGTTTGGCACAGGATAGTTGCTAATCTAGAAATGGATAGTTATAATTAACTTGATAAAGGAATCATAATTGTACAACGAGTCAATTGCCTTTTACGCAAAATATTGTCAAGTTACGTCCACTTGTACAGCCTTGCATAATCCTTGGAGTCATTTTATTTCTGGTTCATGACGGGTAAGTCTAGCTGAGTACCTTCTCGTACTTAGGGTTTTATTTCCCATTGTTGCAGATGGCACTGTCTATCATGGTTATTGCAAGAGTTGCTTCTATCCCCCCATGGATGAGGAGTAAGCCTTGGGCAGGCTTCTTTATTAATTCCTACCCTTGCTTTTGTGGACCGTGATCCGATTTGGCACTGTATCAAACTATGTTGGAAACTTTATTTTCGAACTTAATGGCTTCTGCTTTATTTATCAAACTCGGTTTGTAATAACTTTTATTCGTACTCTGATGATGAAATGTATCTGTGAACTTTATGTAATATGTGGCATGTATGTTGAATCCTGTACGATCTTGGTTGTTATAAATCGTTTATCGAGACCCGTCGTGGTACTCGACGGACTACCAGGTTTATATGGGTTCAAGTATGACAGTGCGACAGCTTGCTGGCTGCCATTGTACTTGTACTCTTATAAAATGGTCGGTTCTGTGACAGCTGGTATCAGAGCAAGATTCAACGTTAATTGTCACAAGTGTATTTAAAACAAAAGTTTTTGTTTTCCAAAAAACCCTTCTCTAGCTACTAATAGTTATATAACAGGTATTGAAATCTAAAGTGTGCCAATGATCACTTTCCTTATGCCCAAATTAAGGACTATTAGGTGGCTATTTAAGTACTAACATGGGGGTTTTTACTTCATCGTCTATATGGCGTGCTATTGTATGGATGCCATTCACTTGAGTGGTAATGTATAGATCAATTGCCTCTATGCCAAGGTAAGATGATAAGTGACATGACCGCAAGATGTAAGCGTGCGGTCAGGGAGAGTTAGCTTTGGTATGACTATGTATGCATGCTTGCATGTGTATATGGTACATATTTAATTGTGGGTTAAATTATTGTCGGGTAGCTTGATACGGAAGTATATGTATGGGTATACATATATGAAAGTATTTACAACTACATTCTGCATATTTTATTATGGGTTTAGGGCTGAAATGGAATTCTTATGCAGGTACACTAACAACGAATCGTGTAGCTCGACTAGTTACGCTATATATGAGAGAACGAATGTATGCCACCGTGTCTACCGATTAGAAACAAATTTTTCCTAAGTTTGTGAGGACGTACGGAACGAGCATGCATCATGATAATTACCATTCACATAACTACATTATTCCTCCCCTTATAAAATTCTTACTCGGTTAAGTAACTCTTATCCATTATGGCATTGTCTCACCAAGTGGTACAAGTTAATGGTGCAGATGGCACGCACAAAGAAGACCGCTCGCAAGTCCACCGGAGGCAGAGCTCCCAGCCATCAGCTTGCTCCACGTACCCATCAACGTCACACATTTCTTGGAGAGTTTGGGATGCCTACACTCTTGTGGAGAGTGCTCAGCTATGTAGGCTATCCTGACGGAATGGAACCCCGCTACTTCTGGGCGAATGAGCAGTTGGGAGAAGGTCTCTTAGTTACTATGGAGGCCATTGTTCATCCCCGAGGTGATGATTCTGAGTGGATAGGCTAGTGTTATGAGTCAACTGGCAGGACTACTGAAGAAGCAGCTAGTAGGGCAGCCTTTGGAATCCTGAGGGATATCATGGATCGTTTTCCTCAGGAGCTGGCAGCCGCTTTGGTTGGAGTCTTTTTGAGGGGTAACCCCTCCACTGACTCATGGCAGCAGGCAAGAGGAAGATCTTTGGAGATTGGTGCAGCAGAAGGGCAGAACAGCGATAACCCTTCCATGAGTGCCATGTTCACAGTGATGAGAGTGTTAGATGGAGTAGAAGGTAGTCTCAGACGTGTATCTAGTGCTCTTGGTCATGCCCGTGAGGACCGACGTCAGCTTCAGAGGGAGCACGACACTGAGATTGAGAGGCTCACTATAGAGATGACTCAGTTAACTCACCAAAGAAATGTAGCCTGGTCCAAGGAAGATGTTCTGAGAGCTCGACAGTTCGAGATGGGGCAGCAACTGGCCAATGCGGAAGAATACAACGATAACCTACATGAGGAGGTTCATCTGCTGAACAATCAGCTCCACCCTTATGTCCCGCCTAGAGCCGCTGAGATGGATCTAGAAGAGGACGAGGAAGAAGAAGAAGTGGAGCCTGAAGAAGAAGTGGAGCCTGAGGAAGGAGATGATCCTACGTCTGACCTCGATAGTGATCATGATGAGGATTAGATCACTTAGTACTTAGTGGAAGGCCAATGTATCACCTTTATTCATGTAATGGACCTGTAGCTCGAATTTGGTAATAGTAATCTGACTATCATGTAATGTTGTTAATCGTATGACTATCGCACGTTTGGTTGAACATCAATGCAATTCTAGTCCTTTGTTGGTAATCATGATTTAAATTGCATGTGTTATGAGCGCGATAAGTGGTCAAATTGGGGATGTCATGTTGCGAGAATGAATTGTTATGCCTCTATTTTTATTGTGATTTTGAGAATTTTCTCCAGTAATTTCAGTTTGGCATGAGTACCTAATTCATCTGCAATCTCTTGACATCAACCAATAATCGCTTATTGTTGCAACTTCACAGATGACGCGTACCCATGCTGGAGCTGGTGGCAGCCAGGATGGTAACCATGATGACTTGCCACCCCCACCGCCGCCGTCTGCTCAGGAGTTCTTTACCTAGTTCCTGGGGAGCCAGAGGATAATGGAGGAAGCTTTGCGCCTTATCGCACAAAACACTGCTCGTGGCCACCCACATCAACCAGGGGCCGAGCCAAATCAGCATAGTACATTCAAGGAGTTTCTGGATACGAAGCCTCCAATCTTCAAGGTGGCTGAGGAACCACTGCAGGCTAACGAGTGGCTAAATACCATTGAGCAGAAATTTTGTCTGCTAAGGGTCACCGAGCATCTGAAAGCTGAGTATGCTTCTCATCAATTGCAAGGACCAGCAGGGATCTAGTGGACACATTTCCTGTCGTCTTTGCCTGTTAATGCGCGAGTTACCTGGGAATAGTTCAAGCTGGCTTTTAGGGGACACCATATTCCCCCGGGGCTAATGTGCATGAAAGTGGCTGAATTTATGAGGCTCACTCAAGGAACAAAGTCACTCACTGAATATATGCATGCATTCAACAACTTGTCCAGATATGCTCCAAGTTTTGTGGATACTGAGGAGAAAAAGATAGAGAGCTTCAAACGGGGTCTAGGTACTAAACTGATGAAGACTATGGCAAATTCTAGGTGTGCCACGTACAACGAGTTTATTAGTGATGCCTTAACCCAAGAAAACCACAACAACATGCATGCGGTTGCTAAGGGTCGCAAGAGGGCATACGAGGCCGGTGCATCCGGATCCTTCCAGTCAAAAGCGCCTATCACAGCTAGGCCACAATTCCGTCCACCTACACCCAAGTTTAGGCCTCCACCACCTAAGGCTCAGAATAATAGGCCATAGAAACCATTCCGTAAGGCGTTCACTATTGCCTTACCAAAAGGAAATGGCAGTCAGGACAGCTCCACCGGATTCAGAAGTAATCAACCATGTTTCAACTACAACCAACTGGGTCATTGGTCCAAGGAATGCCCCCACCCCAAGAAGAATAGCAACCAGAATTAGAACAATCAGAGGCAGGCGAATGCCAGGGCATGTCAGGGACAAGTGCATTATACCGCTGTGGAGGAAGTGCCCGCTGGAGAAGTTGTCACGGCTGGTATGTTTCTCGTCAACAAGCATCCCGCTGTTGTTTTATTTGATTCGGGAGCTTCTCATTCATTTATGAGTCAAGCATTTGCATCTAGACATGATCAAGAAATAATTGAAGTAAGCAAAGGGGGTTTTAACGTAAGTTCAGCAGGGGGAACTGTTATTACCAAAAAGATAGTCAAAAATGTGCTCATCTCCATACAAGGGAGGGAGTACACAACAGATTTGATAATATTGCCCGGGTTATCGATAAGTGTAATCTTAGGCATGAATTGGATGAAGGATCATGGTGTTCTTATTGACACTAGCACCCGTACTATTATGTTGAGAGAACCCACGGGAGGGAATGCTTTTCTAGTACCACTCTCCCACGATTTTGAACCCCAACAATTAGCCTGTGCTATCCAAACCACCACAATATGTGATATCCCCGTGGTTTGTGATTTTCCGGATGTATTTCCTAGAGGAATTACCAGGTCTACCCCCAGATAGGGACGTGGAATTTAAGATCGAGTTAGTGCCAGGTACGGCACCCATATCAAGAAGGCCCTATAGAATGCCACCCAATGAGTTAGCGGAACTTAAGGTTCAATTGCAAGATCTATTGGACAAGGGTCTTATCCAACCTAGCTCATCTCCATGGGGATGTCCAGCCTTGTTTGTGAAAAAGAAGGACAAGTCACTGAGAATGTGTGTAGATTACAGACCACTCAATATTGTGACCATCAAGAACAAATATCTGTTGCCCCGCATCGACATCTTGTTCGATCAGCTAGCGAAGGCAAAGGTATTCTCCAAAATTGACTTGAGATCAGGCTACCATCAGATAAAGATCAGACCGGAGGATATACCTAAAACTGCTTTCTCTACTAGGTACAGCTTATACAAGTATTTGGTTATGTCTTTCGGACTAACAAATGCTCTAGCCTACTTCATGTACCTGATGAACTCGGTATTCATGCCCGAACTTGACAAGTTTGTGGTCGTGTTTATCGATGATATATTGATTTATTCAGAAAATGAGTCAGATCATGAAGAGCATCTAAGGATTGTCCTATCCAGATTGAGGGAGCATAAGCTATATGCCAAGTTTAGCAAATGTGAATTTTGGTTGAGCAAAGTACCTTTCTTAGGTCACATTTTATCAAAAGATGGAATCTTTATAGACCCATCAAAAGTACAAGAGGTCATGGATTGGAAAGCCCCTAACTTCGGTTCATGAAGTTTGGAGTTTTCTAGGGTTAGCAGGATACTATCGTCGGTTTATTCTAGATTTTTCAAAGATAGCTAAGCCTATGACCAGACTACTTCAGAAAGATGAGAAGTACAAATGGACACCAGAATGTGAAACAGCTTTTCACACCCTCAGAACTTTGTTGACTATAGCACCTGTGCTAGCACAACCAGACATTGAAAAGCCTTTTGATGTATTTTGTGATGCATCAGGAATAGGTTTGGGATGTGTGCTTATGCAAGAAGGGAGAGTTATTGCATATGCTTCTTGGCAATTGAGAAAACATGAAGTTAACTACCCTACACATGATTTGGAACTTGCAGCCGTTGTTCATGCATTAAAGATATGGAGACATTAGTTGTTGGGCAATGTATGTCATATCTATACTGACCACAAAAGTCTCAAGTATATCTTTACCCAGCCAGAGCTGAACATGAGACAATGAAGATGATTAGAATTGATTAAGGACTACAATTTAGAAGTACATTACCATCCGGGTAAAGCTAATGTAGTAGCCGATGCACTCAGTCGGAAGTCTCATTGCAACACTATGGAAGCATTGTTGGAAGATGGATTCAACTTGTTACATCCTGCTGTACTACACAATATCACGATCAGTTGTTCACTTGAGAGGCAAAATCATAGAGCTACAGCAGACAGATGTAGGAATAAGTCACATCAAGAGAAAAATGCAAGAGCAAGAAACCAAACATTTTAGATTGGACAAAAGAGGTGTATTATGGTTTGAGGACCGACTCAGTGGTACCAAAAGACCGTGAGCTAAGGAATCAAATTTTAGATGAAGCTCACTCGTCCAAATTGTCCATCCATCCGGGTAGTAGTAAGATGTATCAAGATTTAAAAACCCGTTTTTGGTGGACTAAGATGAAGAAAGAGATCGCAGCCTATGTTGCTAGGTGTGATAACTACAGTAGAGTAAAAGCTGTCCATATGAAAACTGTGGGACTACTCTAGCCATTGCCTATTCTAGGATGGAAATGGGAGGAAATCAGCATGGACTTTATCACAGGCCTTCCAATGACGCCACAAGGTCACGATTCAATATGGGTAATTGTTGACTGTCTCACCAAGTCAGCACATTTTGTACCAGTTCACACAACATATCATGTGGGGAAATACTCTAAGTTATATGTTTCCCAGATCATGAGACTGCATGGGGTATCCAGGACTATAATCTCAGATCGAGGACCACAATTCATAGCTTGTTTCTAGGAGCACTTACACCAGGCCTTGGGAACCAAGCTAATTAGAAGTTCGGCATACCATCCGCAAACTTTAGGACAGATAGAGCGAGTGAACCAAATCCTAGAAGATTTACTTAGAGCTTGTGTTATATCTTCCAAGGGTTCATGGGAGAAATGGTTACCTTTAGCTAAATTCTCCTATAACAATAGTTATCAAGCGAGTATCAAAATGGCTCCATTTGAAGCCTTGTATGGCAGAAAATGCAGAACTCCATTGAATTGGATTGAGCCCAGTGAAAGGAGATACTTTGGTATTGATTTTGTCAATGAAGCTGAAGAGCAAGTACGTATCATCCAACAACATATGAAGGCAGCTCAATCAAGACAAAAGAGTTATGCCGACAGAAGAAGAAGACCACTAACTTTTGAAGTGGGTGACTATGTATACTTGAGAGTATCACCCATGAAAGGTGTGAAAAGATTTGGGATGAAAAAGAAGCTTTCACCAAGATATGTAGGGCCATACAAAATTTTGGAACGAAAAGGAAATGTTGCGTATAAGTTACAAGCTTCCACCAGAGATGAGTACAATATTTGATGTGTTCCATGTTTCTCAGCTGAAGAAATGTCTTCGAGTACCTGAAAGAAGCTATTGCACCCACCAACGTGCAGCTTCAATCGGATTTGACCTATGAAGAAAAGCCAATTTGAGTATTAGAGGAGATGGAGAGAGTAACACGGAGTAAGATTATTAAGTTCTATAAGGTGGTGTGGAACAATCATAGTGAACAAGATGCTACGTGGGAAAGAGAAGATTATTTACGAGAAGTTTATCCCGCCTTTTTCCAAGAATGGTAGGTCTTGCAAATCTCGGGACGAGATTTTTATAAGGGGGAGGGGCTGTAACACCTCGGGTGTTAGCCTTGCATAACATGACTTGCATAGCATGAGCATTATCATCAAGCATTCATAAACAAGCATTTACAATTGAAACATTTGATTGAAACATCTGCAACATTTGCTTGTTATCGCATGTTTCATTAACATATGCAACCTTTCTCGTTATTTCATGTCTCCATGTGTATATGCAAATGATCATGAATGAAACATGTACTTGGTAGATGTGAGTCACAAAAACATGTAACCACACTTGGGTTAGCAATTAGAGCATTGTTCATGAAGTCACTTTTCATAATCAAGCCTTTAAGTCATGTTTCATGTGATTACTTAAATGGCCCTATGAGTGACTACTACATGAAATGATTGAATGACCTTGCAAATAGCCTAAACATGTTTAGAGTATCATTATGAACAACTTTGATATTCATGGTTAGGGGTAAAAAGGTCATTAAGCCATGCTTTGATGTGTATCATCATGTAAATGTGACATGTTTGACCAAGTTTGAACTAGGTGTTAGAGACCTTGCATGGAGGAGATCACTAAAGCAAAGTTGTAGTATTTGATATAAGGAACAACTTTTATTTTTGGGTCATTGACTGATTTAGCTTCTAACATGCTTGAATTGGTCCCACAAAAATCAGCAAAACCAAGATTTCAACACTTAACAAAATTTTGCTAAGTCTTGGATCACTGACACCCTGACAAGCCGACCTTGATCATGATTTTTTTCCGTCTCAGTTGCGAATTAGAACTAGATTCTTGAACAAAAGTTGTAGCTGGTACATGGTTCTACAACTCCTATTCAGACAATTTTTACCTTGCAGCCACGGATTAGCAGTTAATTGAATGTCAAAACTCATCGCCAGGTTCGGCATTTCGCGAATGAACGAATTGAATCGAAATCTTCAGTGGCCGACACCGGTAGGAACCGCGCGCCGCGTGGAGGTCACGATGGCCGCGCGTCGCTGTTGCCCTAACCATGCCAGCCATGACGCGCCTGAGCGCGGCATTATCATGCCAGCACCCGCCCGCTCCTGTCCGCGCCCTCATTTCGCTTTTCCTCTGCTCCTCCTTCATCCTTGCGCGCAGCCGCCGAGCTCCCACAGCACCGAGCAGCACCGCCATCGCCATAGCCTACGTAGGCTCACGACGAGCCGTCCCTTCTTCACCGCAGCAGCACCACCAGCTCCCCAGCGACCCACTGCCTCCACCCACGCTCGCTGACCATGCTTGGTAAGCCACCGCAACGCGTGCGAGCTCGCCGGAGCTCCGCCGCTAGCCCCATCTCTGTGGCCACGTCGCCACCATCCACCCCAGGCCACGATAGGGCGCTAGCTAGCTCTGCCGTAGCTCGGTGATGCTCGGCGTAGCGTTTGATCAAGCCGCCGCAGCTTCCTCTAGCATGCCGCCGTTGTCCTGCCTCGCCGAGCCACCATAGCCACTGTCCGTCGTCATTACCAGCCAACGATAGGGCCGGCCAAGTGGTTCAATAGATGCGCTAGGTCACGTAGATCACGTCAGTGAAGACCTCACCGCTGGCAACCTCGCCGTCGATGAGCTCTGGCCATGTCCATTAGAGTGGCGCCGCCGGCCCTGTTTTCGTCTCGATGACATGTGGGTCCAACTAACGCGTAGGTCCCACCGGTCAGCGACAGAAGAAGAGAAAGCTAGTTCATTCTTTTTAGATTTAAATCCTAATTTCATGTGTTTTGTTATCTTTAGATCTCCAGTCTGGTAGCTTCAAAAATTGTGAAATAAATTTGGTTGTGTTCCTTAGGAAGTGTAGTATTTAGGAAAAATATATTCTGGACATTTACAGTAGAATTTTTGGGAGATTTAAATAGGGATTTGAAATGTGCTTTTGAATGCATTCAAATTTGTTTATTTTATATCTAGAGTTCGTATGCTCCAAAAATTATGAAATTTTTGTGGTAAGCTAGTCTTAGCATTATGAGCTCTGGTAAAAATTTGAAGATGAGTGCATGTGTAGATTTGTAGTTATAGATTTTTCTTTTATAATTAGGAGATCCTTGTGTAAATTTTTATAAATTATTTATGAATCCAAAATTCATGAAAATTGTTGGAGGTAATCCTAGTAGTATATGGATGCTAAGAAAAATAGGAAATCTATTGCTTGACACTTTTCAATAGGGTTTTCCATTTATGCTATTTCAAGCCTTGCTTCCTTGTCATTTTTGTATAGGATGTTCTACTTAGTAAAATGACATGAAATTTTTATAGTAGTCCTTTGATAGCATTAGTAAGGCACTGTAAAGTTTTGAGAATTTATGAAGCACATCTGGTATATGTTTATTATTTAACCTAAAAATCTAAGTAAAATAATAAAGGCATTTAAATAAATAGTTTGGGATTCACCATTATATTGTCTTGAATGTATTTGGCATGCTTAAACTGTTGGTCAGCTTTATGTTGTCAAATTTTGAGTGATTACATGAAGTAGAGGTATTGTTACTTTATATTGCATGTTGAATAGTTTCCGGATAGATTCTGGAGTTTGATGAATTGCATGTTGAAAATGATGGGTACTGTAAAAATAGTTAATGACAAAGTTGTAGAGAATTTGATAAGCTTTCTAGAAAGTCCTAGGATCACTGGGTTTAGATTAGTAGAACTCCAGTTATGAGTGAAACAAGTAGCTACTAGTTTTGTGGCATAGTCGATGCATTGTAGAAGTAGTTAATTAATAATCGAGAAGAGATATGCACCTACTCAATAAACATGATGCACTTGTTAACATATATGCATTCATAATACTTATGCCATACTCATGCATCTAGGATCGGAGGAAGAGATCACGTTGCTGGAATTCGAAGAAGCAGAGGAAGGGAATCAGCAGGAGGATCAGCAAGCCGTAGCTCCCGAAGGCGTGGAGCAGAACCCTAAAGAGCTTCCGGAGTGCCCTGACCACCGCCCTACTTCCTTTCTGCGAGGCAAGCCCCGGAGCATTATAAGTCTCCCTAGTAATTTACAAATGTTTACTTAAGTACTTATGATTGATGCATTAGGTTATAAGAGTTGAATGGAACCACTTGATGCATGTACATTCCTTGTCCAGATATTACACCTTTAACCGGTATAGGTCCAGGATCGAATATATGCTTAGCCATGCTTAGACCGGTAGAAGTCGGTGATGTCCTGTCACCTGCGAGATATAGGTGGATACCGGAGCACGGTTGGCTATATTTGCCATCGTGGAACAGAACCATGAGGTAAAAGTAAATCACGACCGGACGGGAGGTCGATAGAGAAGCAACAAGGCATGGAGGTCTTGGGTGTGGATCTATCCCCGTCTGTGTCGATCAAGGACCGTACCAGTTGTTGGAACTTCTGACAAGATTGAACGCATGCCTCTCACTTAGCTGGCCGGATAACTCGTTCCGACCGACGAAGCCGAGTAATTCAACTCAGGCCAGGGAACCGTTCTGTTGTGCGCTCCTTCCGGGGAACGATCAGACTGAGCCCAAGGGCAGGCTTGGCCTAAGCATCCTGGCATCTGGTGTTCCAGATTGTGTGGTGCGGTACGAACCCGCGAAATGTGTACCTAAGTTGTACCAAAGGTGACCTAAGGCTATCGTGGCTAGTAGACCTGGGTTTGTGTTAGGAATAAATTCCCAGGTGGTTGAAATCGATTCGAATCGCCGTCTCTCCCGGATAGTGAGAAACTTGACTAGCTCCAACATCGTAGTAACTGTGTTATGAAACAGGATGGTTCGGATGAATATGGAATTACAATACCTGCTATGGTTACTATTGTATGCTTCTAAATGATATACCACATGTTTGGCACAGGATAGTTGCTAATCTAGAAATGGATAGTTATAATTAACTTGATAAAGGAATCATAATTGTACAACGGGTCAATTGCCTTTTACGCAAAATGTTGTCAAGTTATGTCCACTTGTACAGCCTTGCATAATCCTTGGAGTCATTTTATTTCTAGTTCATGACGGGTA
>NW_027096994.1:0-80000 GCF_019320115.1 Miscanthus floridulus
GAGAGGCCCTGTCGACGAAATATGGTTGGTAGTCTACCTAGGGGTATGCCTAAGGTAGTAGATTCTTGGCAGACAGATGCGCAAGCCACAAACAAGACGGTGACGCAAGATAGACATGAGGTTTTATCTAGGTTCGGCCACCAAAAAGGCGTAATACCTACGTCCTGCGTCTGATTGTATTGCTGTATGTCAATGAGAGATGTTTTTAGAGGGGTCCCCTACCCGCCTTATATAGTCCAGAAGGTAGGGTTACAGATCTAGAAACTAATCCTAGCCAGTTACAATTGCCATACATGGCCAAATAAGGATTCCTATTCTAACTGACCAGGATCTTGCTTGGTCGCCAAATCTATTTTGACTCCTTATGCGGGACTCCGAACAGGTTGGCCGGGCCACGCGTAGTCTTTTGGTGGACTGAACCCACTGATCCGGGCCGGCCCAAGCCTAGCCGTAAGGGTATAGGGGTTAATACCCCCACAGCTAGTCCCTAAGCACCATGTATTATGCTGCGACACGCCATTTTAACCTTCTCCAACAAGTAAGGCTCGAGTCCTTGATATCTCTGACCACCGTCGTCACCAGAGAAATAGGTTGTCCGAAGAATGTATGGTGCTCTTAAGAAAAAAGAAAAAGATTTCCATCCTAGGAAGTGTGCCCACTTGTATTTCTGAAAAGAAATGTAAGTGGTCTTGAAGCGTAGCGTCCTTGAACATCAGAGGTGTAGGGGTCGAAAAACAAACACATTCACCACAAGGTGAAGTGTGCCCACTTATTCCCCGAGCCTGGTAGTAGGTGACGTAGTCACGTGGTGCTAGGGTCTAAATAGAATTCCCAGTTAAGTTGAAAACTCAATTGCTGTACAGACAATACGAGATGCACCGGCAGGTGCATCGTACCGATGTAGTCCTCGAGCTTGCTAGAAGGCGAAGTATGAGCCTTGTAGCAAGGTCTAAATAAATGTCTCTCAACTGTATGTGAGTACAAATCACATGTAGCCAAGAAGAACCATTCTCCGAGCAGTGGTCGGGATAGTCCCCAAGCACTTTAGTAATCCTTACAATCATTCAAAGCATAGGGGTCGATTAAATAAACACATTCACCGCAAGGTGAAGTGTGCCCACTTAATCCCCGAGTCTGGTAGTAGGTGACGCAGGCACATGGTGCTAGGGTCTAAAAAAGAATTTCTACTGATGTTAAGAATCCAATCGTCATGCAAGCAAAACGAGATGCACCGGTAGGTGCATCGTACCGATGTAGTCCCCAAGCTTGCTGGAAGGTAAAGTAGGAGCCTTGTAGCAAGGTCTAAATAAATGTCTCTCAACTGTATGTGAGTACAAATCACATGTAGCCGAGGAGAACCATTCTCCGAGTAGTGGTTGGGACAGTCCCCGAGCACATTAGTAGTCGGAGCAGTCCCCGAGCACGGTAGTGGTCGGAGCAATCCCCGAGCACAGCAGTGGTCTGATCCATCCTTGAGCACAAGACATGCAGCGAAAATACGAACGTCGCTTGTATTATTTTTTTTGGTGTATTTATTTATCTCCTTTCTCTGTCAAGTCCAGTCTGACATGTCTGGTCAAAAAAGCAGACGAGGATAGTGCGACACCCTGTCTTCTTGCTCTTTTCTAGCAAATAGTCGCTTGGCACCTATATGGAGGTGCGTCAGTGTGGGCCCTCTTACACTATCAACGAAGAGGCGTGTACACTAGTAACGAAGGGGCATGTTTATTAGCATAGATCTCGAGGTTGTGTGAACAACTGTCTGCGGCGCATGCGCACGTCTCCCAAGAATCTCGGGCGGATGAAACAACAGAGCTCTTTGTTATTTATAATATAGACCTGGTAAGTTACTTGTACCGATCCCCATTGTCATTTGCCGCCACGACCTTCTTCTTCTCCTTGCCGAACCCTATTCCTCCAAAAATCATCAACAATCCCCCCGCCACTGCATCCACCCCCTTAGTAAGGACAGATTAATGGCGAAGAGAGACGCCTAGAAGAAAGGCGGAGTCATGGCGAAGGAGTGGTGAAAGTCACGGAGCAATGAGCAGACCATCGAAGACCTCGTCGCCATGGGAGTGCTCCACAACAAGGCACTCGTGGGATGGCATGCGTCGGAAGGAGAAAGCTTCCCTGATCCACAACCAGGTGAGATTGTGGTTTTCGAGGATTTCTTCAAATGGGGTTTTGGGGTTCCAGTGCACCCTTTCCTTTAGGGTCTCTGCTTGTATTACGAGATTGGGATTTGCAATCTGCATCCCAACTCGATTCTTCTTGTCTCCACCTTCATCCATCTCTGCGAGGCCTATGGTGGCTTCCAGCCCCATTTTGACCTCTTTTGCCACCTGTTCTGTCTGTGGAAGAAAGGGAGCGGTGGCTCGAAGATAGCCAGAGGCGTCTACCTCAATCTACATGATGGTATGAAAGCCCAGTACTTGCACTGCCCCTGGAACACCTCGTTGGAAGAATGGTACAAGAAGTGGTTCTACATCCGTGAAGAGCCAAACACAATCACCCTGTGCGACATGGGGTTGATTCCGGAGAAGAAGAATAGCTGGTCGGAGAAGCCTGAGAACTTGGAGCAGATCGCAGAACTGCTTGAGATGATCCCGTGGGGAAGGCTAGATGGTCCAAGTGTGGTCGGGAACTTCATCAGCCGAAGGATCCAGCCCTACCAGAAGAGGATACATCCTGGCTTCGAGTACTAGGGAAGTGTAGATCCAACGAGGACTAGGAAAGAGGTGCTTGACAAGATAGAAATCAAGGCTAGGATTGGGGAGCTATTCAACCTGGCCGATCCCAATTATGTCAGGTTAAATGACATTGAGCACGCCTTCAAGCTGGCCCGACCTCCCCCAAAGGTAAATGATACTTCCTTGTACCTATAGAATCATGTTGTAACAAGAAATTGATTGTTGTCTCCTTTATGTTTCTCAGAGTAATGGTCGTGACTGAGCAGCAGTGTTCGTGTCTCCGCCCCCTAGCGTGGATTGGTTGCAAGTTGCCGGCCCAGCCGCCTAGACCAGTGCTAGGACCGAAGACGTCCACTGGGCGACACTCAAGGTTGTGGAGGATGCATCGACCAGAGCTGCTAGCAAGTGGCTGGCAGCCAACAAACGACGCCAAGCCATCTTCCCCCTTTTAGACGACGAAGCAGAGGATGTGGACATCTTCCGGCTCATCCCTCGAAAGAGGAGGAGACAAATGGGGTCGATAGAGCAAGGCGACTCCTCTATGCCAGCAGTGATCACATCACCGACCACTGCAACATAGAGGACTAGCGAGGGAAGTGTCCAGCATCAAACCCCAGTGCCAGTACCGGTCATCAGAAAAGACCCAGTGGACCCCGCCGAGCACGTGGAGCAGGCGCGATCGAAGAGACGCTCCTTCGCCACGTCATTCCATGCTTCCAAGCTATAAGTATCTATAACTTTGATGTAAGCTTATAATTTGTATTGAATATTATTGTCTTCTGAACTTTTCCCTGGTGTAATAGGTCGGCGTCCACCGAAAATCCCAACCAGCTAGCCGGATGCAACATGGCTTCGCTAGTACTAGCGGAAAGAGCTGCTCAGCGGCCAGTTGTGGAGGAACCTAAAGAAGAAATTCCATCGGAACCTCAGCAGACGGGCGACCAGACGTCAGTCCCCGAGCAGCTGATTGAGAAGACAGCTGAGCAAAGTACAAGTGCTCCGAGCACAAACCTTGCTGAAGCAGGTACCTTGGCACCAAGGGAACCAGTCCAAGCCAAGGAGCAGCAACCGTGGTTGGCACAGAGCACGCTAGCCGATGCTATGGCTCATGGGAAAGCCATGGTGGTCGCAGAGACTGTAGACTCTAGACCAGCGCCGCCCCCTAAACAAGAGGCCGAAGAGGATGAAGTAGAAGAAATCCTAGGCTGTCCCCAAGATAAACGACAACATGTATATGTGTCGCGCTGGCGGAACGATGAGTGGGTTATGCACGAAGAAATCCCAGAGGTCAAAGAGACCCTAAGAGTTGAACGGGCGGCAAAGCGTCTGGTGATAGAAGTCCAGGTATGTTTGGCTTGACCACTTGACCCTGTTATGTAGTCGATTTGTCTAACTTAGCTTGTTTATATGCAGGACTTGATGAAGACCGCAAAGTACCGAAAGAGGTGCTTCGACTAGATTGAGGGAATCACGGCGAACAATAAAGAACTGACGGCCGAGGTGGAACACTTGCACCGCCAACTTGAAGCCGCCAACCAGGAGAGGACAGAGCTAGAGACACAGAACCAGAACCTGGTCGGCCAGCTCAATAACAAAGAGCGGGGAAAAACAAGTAAGTTGACATTTTATCACAGCAAGTGTGTAACACGTGTTGTTGCGTTGTTGGTAGTGATAGCTGTAATGCAGGCTTAGAAGCTGAACTAACCCACCTCCAAGAGGGGAATAGCCATGTGACCGCTGAGTGTGGTCGTCTGAAGGAGGACAACGAGAAACTGGCACGCAACCAGTCTCAACTCTAGGACCACACCACCAAAATGAAGGAGGAACTGAAAAGTAAGTATTCTAGACCACCTTTCTCATTCTGTTGCCCACCTTGTCTTGTTGTGCCATTACATTTGATGTCTTGTACGGTGTTTGGTTTTAAAAGTCAATGCCAAGAGGCATCTAGAAGCCATGATCAAAGAGCGTGACGGCTAGAAAGCAAGATGCCTCGAGGCCACTGAGGATCGGGACACATGGAAGAACCGGTGCTAGGAATTGGCAACTGGCATTGTGCCCGTCCTCGACCTTATCGACCCGGCGCTCATAGAGGAAGAGCCAAGGATGCCCTAGCTCGGACTAGTCGAGAGATGTAGATAAGCATGGGGATGGTTCCAAGAGTTCGTGAAGGAGGCGGGTGAGTACACGGGTGCCCATGTGCTAAGCATGGTGCGTGCCCACTATCCCCTGATCGATCTCAAGCGCCTAGAAGCTAGATACCTGAAGGAGGTAGACCCAAACAAGGCGAAGGAGCTTCGGATGGCCCAGCTAGACCTGTCGTCAAAGATAATTGGTGACATTAACCTGTGTGGAGGTGGGACAGCACCTATACAGGGGACACCATCAGCTAGAAATGCCATCAGTTGCAAGCTAACCGATGAAGCCTGTGGTCTTGACCAGCTAGGCATCGGTGGGGCCATCCCCTTCAGCTCGACTAGCACAAGAGTCCCCAAGACCCGAGTAGGGTATCGGAAGCAGCGAGCAGTAGGTGCCGCATGCCCCGACCAGCCAATGTAATAGGCTTAGAGCTGTAGAAGGAAGGAATAGTTGTGTTATTGTAAACTTGGGCCTCTTCAGGCAAGCTTGTAATAACATAACTGTATATCATTATAAGCTTGTTTGCTTTGTATAAAACATTTTTAAGCTTGAAACTTATGTTGGTGTAACTAAGTGAGAACATGTTAACATTCTGTTTAGTTGTACCATTTTGCTCGACACATCTTCCCGAAAAGTTTATGCGGCCCTAGTTTGCCATGTGGTTGGAGTGTGAGGTTCATGACCTGTGCACACGTAGACGCAGACAAGTCCAACCAATGGGGACCTGCCGATCACCCGTAACATAGAGAGCGGATCCCATGCACATATTGGGAGGAATCAGAGACAGGGCCTGCTCCAAAAACCATAGAAGGAGTGGTGGTCGGCTTTTACTGGCTAAGTTAGAATAACCATAAAATTCGAAGTGACATATTAGAGTGGTCGGAGAAATCATAATAGCTTTATTGAAGTAAATCGAAAGTACAAGAGAGGTACATATCTCAGTAGTTAAGCATAGAAACGTCTAAGCTTGTCAATGTGCCACGAGTTTGGTACGTCAGTACCGTCCAGGTGAGCTAACCTATAAGACGTTAGTCGTGTGACCTCCTTGATCATGAAAGGACCCTCCCATGGGGTTGTGAGTTTATGGACACTAGCCTAGTTCATCTTCCACTTCAAGACTAGGTCCTCGACCACAAAGAACCGCTCTTTAATGTTCTTGTTGTAATACCTGCGCAAAACAGTAAGGTATTTGGCCGTACGTACACAAGAATCGAGCCGCTTCTCTTCTGCGCTATTCACTTCTAGTTCCCATACTTCATTGACCCTTCCTTCATCAAAGTTCTCTACCCATGGTGATCTGAAAGCTATATCTACTGGAAGGACTGCCTCAGCGCCGTAAACCATAAAGTACGGTGAGACGCCAGTGTTACGACTAGGCTGAGTTCTGAGGCCCCAAACCACGGCTGGTAACTCTTTGAGCCATCTTCTAGGAGCTTTGTCATTTTCTCTGTACATCCTCTTCTTCAATGCATCTAAGATCATGCCATTGGCCCGCTTGACTTGTCCATTAGCTCTAGGGTGTGCTACCGAGACGTATTTTACTACTATGCTCCTTTCATCACAGAAGTCCCAAAAAGCATTCCTGATGAACTGAGTACCCAGATCAGTGATGATGCTGTTGGGTATGCCGAAATGGTGGATGACCTGGTTGAGGAACATGATAGCCTTTTCTGAGGATGCCTGTACCAGAGGCATGTATTCTATCCACTTAGAAAATTTATCGATCAGCACGAAGACGCATGTAAATTTCCCTGGAGCCGGTTTGAAGGGCCCAATCATATCTAGTCCCCAGCATGCAAAAGGCCAAGAGGATAGTATTGTCTAGATCTTATGTGTTGGTATGTGGATCCTCTTGGCGAAGAACTGACAATCCTCACAGTGGCAGACTAGCTTCTCTACATCAGCTACTGTTGACGGCCAATAGAACCCTGCTCAGAAAGCCTTGCCAACCAGCATTCTTGAGGCCACGTGGTTGCCGTAGGAGCCAGAGTGGATTTGGTCCAGGAGATGTTCACCATCCTCCTGGGTTATACACTTCATCAAGATTTCCTCCTTTGTGTTCTTGCGCCATAGCTTGCCATCGACGAGCAGGTACTGCTTACTGCGACGCATCAGGCGCTCGTTCTTTGTCCAATCAGTGTAACTGCTACCATCTGTTAGATACTTGATGAAAGGTATTCTCCAGTCAGGCTCACGGGTGGTCAGAGGGGGCTCGATGGTGCTTGACGCTGGAACCGTAGCCACCAATTGCTGGTCTAGAAGCTTGTCTGGCGTGGAATCTTCCTCTTCGATGGAAGGCGTGAGCAGGTCTTGGATGAATACGCCATGTGGGATTTTTGCTCGGGATGATCCTAACTTTGATAGTGCATCCGCTGCTTGATTCTTGTCCCGGACCACGTGTATGTACTTGATACCATAGAACCTGCCTTCCAGCTTTCTGATCAATTTGCAGTATGCATCCATCTTCTCGCTAGTTGTGTCCCAGTCCTTGTTGAGTTGGTTGATGACCAGAGCAGAGTCTCCATAGACATAGAGATGTTTAACACCAAGCTCAACCGTAATGCGCAAACCATGTAGGCATGCTTCATACTCAGCGGCATTATTAGATGCTGGGAAATAAATCCTGAGGACATAATGGAGCTGCTCCTTGGATGGTGACATGAAAAGGACTCCTACTCCTGCACCATCAATGTTGAGAGAGTCATCGAAGTACATCATCCAATACTCGTCGGTTCCGGTAGAGGCAGGCATGCTTAAGTATGTCCATTCGACGATGAAATTGACAAGTGCCTAAGACTTGATTGTAGTGTGGCTTGCAAACTCCAAGGAAAAGGGGCATAGCTCCATTGCCCATTTGACGATGCGCCCGTTTGCATCCTTGTTGCTAATGATGTCTCGCAGAGGGTACTCAGTCATGACCACCACACAATATCTGTCGAAGTAGTGTTTCAACTTTCGAGATGTTATCAGTATGGCGTAGATCAACTTCTGAATCTGCGGGTACCTGGTCTTGGACTCATTGAGTACCTCACTAATGAAATAGATTGGTCGTTGTACCTTGTAGATGTGGCCGGGCTCGTCTCACTTGACCACCATGGCCGTGGAGACTACTCGATTAGTAGCCGCAGTGTAAAGCAGTAGTGTTTCATCTTCTCTTGGAGCAGTGAGGACCGGAGGTGACGTAAGGTATTGTTTTAGATGTGTGAAGGCAGCATATGCTTCCTCCGACCACTCAAATTTTTTGGATGCTTTGAGTAGTTTGAAGAACGGTAATCCTTTTTCGCCAAATCTTGATATGAAACGGCTGAGGGCGGCCATGCACCCAGTGAGCTTCTAAACATCCTTCACCTTCTTAGGCGGCTTCATGTCCAAGACAAGTTTGACTTTCTCTGAGTTAGGGCGTATGCCATCGTGACTGACGACGTTGCCAAGTAGTATGCCAGAAGGAACACCAAAGATGCACTTCTTTGGGTTTAATTTCCACTGGAATGTGTTAAGGGCTGCAAAGGTGCATTCCAGGTTGTCAACAAGGGTATGTGCTTCCTTGGTCTTGATGACTATATCATCAACATAAGCCTCAATGAGGTCGTCTTTTATCTCGTCTTTGAGGCAAGCTTGTATAGCGCGTTGGTAGGTAGCTCTGACGTTCTTAAGCCCGAACAACATGGTCGTGTAGCAGTAGACGCCAAAAGGTGTGATAAAAGATGTCTTGATCTGGTCATCCTTTTTGAGAGCAATTTGGTGATAACCAGAGTAGCAATCGAGAAAGGAAAGGAGCTCGCAACCGGTGGTTGAATCTACGACCTCGTCTATGCAAGGTAAGCTAAATGGGTCCTTAGGGCAGTGTTTGTTGAGATTAGTGTAATCAACGCACATTCTCCATTCATTATTCTTTTTACGTACAAGAACCAGGTTGGCTAACCACTCCGGATGATACACCTCTTTAATAAATCCGGCTGCCAAAAGCCGTGTAACTTCTACCCTAATCGCCTCCTTTTTGTCGCGAGCGAACCGTCGTAGCTTCTGCTTGATAGGTTTGGCCTTGCTGTTGACATTCAAGGAGTGCTCGATCAAGTTTCGAGGTACACCGGGCATGTTAGCAGGTTTCCATGCGAACACATCCATGTTGCTCCTCAAGAACTTGACGAGCGCATCTTCCTATTTGGGATCCAAGTTGGCCCCGATAAGGGCCGTTCTGCTGGGATCACCGTCGACCAGCTGGATCACCTTGTGCTCCTTGGACTTGATGTTCTTGCGAGGAGCCTCGAGCTCTGGGATCTCTAGGTGGTCGGCCGAGGTCTTCTTGGCGTCGAGCATGGTTTCAGCCATGCGAATAGAGAGGTCGTGAGCCTCTACTATTTTGAAACTGTCGTCCTCGCAGGTATAAGCTGCATACACGTTGCCTCGGAGGGTTAGAACTCCTTTCTCGGTAGGCATCTTGAGCACCAGATACCTGTAATGAGGTATGGCCATGAACTTGGTGAGCGACGGTCGACCAAGAATAGCATGGTAGGTGCCATCAAAGTCAGCGACCACAAAGTTGACGTAGTCAGTGTGGAAGTGGTCTAGGTCCCAAACTGCACAGGTAGCATGATCTACCCGAGAGGTGTAGAGCTCTGTCTGAGGAGAACACCCCAGAACTATGCCTCGTATGGCTTGAGATCTGCCTGAGCTATCTTCAGGGTGGGCAGACTGTTCTTGAACAATATATCAATGGAGCTGCCGCCATCGATCAGTACTCTGTTGAACTGGACCTTGTTGATACAAGGATCGAGGACCAGGGGAAAACGTCCTGGCTCAGGTATTGCGGCCCATTGGTCCTTTATGCTTAAAGAGATTTCGCGGTGAGACCATAGAGGGAGCCGCGGATCGGCGAGGAGGTTGTCGGTGTTGGCCACATTCAAGCAAGCATGGGCAAGCAGCTTGCGTTCCCGCTTGGTCTCGATGGACACTTTGCCTCCAATGATGGTGTGCACATGATCGGTTGGCTTGACGTACCTGTGACGAGGGTCTGCATCGTCGTCATCGTTATCCTTGTTGCGCTGTTCTCCTGCATCGTTAAGCTTGTTGGATGTATCCGGGGCCTGTTGATGCGTATAGATAGACTTGAGAACGCAACAATTCTCCATGGTATGGTTTGACTTAGGATGGAGCTGGCAGGGCCCTTTCAATGCTTTGGCGTAGTCGTCTTCATAATTACGACATCTGCCACCCTTTTTAACAGTATTAACCGAGTCGTCGTCTTCCCAAGCATGCTTGCTCCTGTAATCATCATGGCGGCTATGCCGCTGATTACATTGGTCGCGGTGGTTGTAGGAGTCATTGCGCTAGTTGCGGTGGTCAAAATTGTCATTCCGACCACGGTTGCCGCGGTAATCGTCGCGGTGTGGGGGGTGGTTGGAGCGTGGAACCCTTGCTGCTTCTTCAATAATTATCTTCTTAGCATTGTCGGTGTCCGCATATTTCTTAGCGATGGCTAGGAGCACTGTGACCGATTCAGGTCTCTTCCAGAGGAGCTTGTCTCTTAGGGCATCGTGGAAGCGGAGGCTAGTGATGAAAGCCTCGATTGCCTCATTGTCGGAGATTGATGGGACCTTGATGCGCATCTTCGAGAAACACCAGACGTACTCACGCAGTGGCTCATCTTTCCGATCTCGGATCCATTGCAAATCGTACTTGTTGCCCGGTTGTTCACAAGTAGTGATGAAATTGTTGATGAAGGCTTGCTTGAGCTCCTGCCAAGAATCAAAGTAGTTTGCCAGCAAGCTGACCAGCCATTGGTGACCTGCATGGCCAACAGCGACTGGGAAGTAGTTAGACATGACGTGCTCGTCAGCCATGGCTGATCTGCACGCAGTTTCATAGAGCATGACCCATAGTTCCGGGTTTTCCTTGCTGTCGTACTTCTGAAGTTTCTCGAGCTTGAAATTCTTGGGCCATATGACTTGGCGAAGGTGTGGAGTAAACTGCTTCAAACCTGGCGGGCCGTGGGCAGTGTCATATTCCATATGGTGATAGCTTTCATGGGATGTATGATCGTTGGCTCTCTAGTTGATGCGAGCGCACAGATCACGTCCACCGAGGTAATGGCAGAGATCATTATTGCCATCACGGCGATCTCAATTGCCATTTGAATTAGCCCTGCGACCGTGGTTATTGCGGTGATTGTCACGGTTATCATGGCGGTTATCATCCCAAACATCACGGCGGTTATCCTCCCAACGGCGGTTGTCATCCCAACCACCATCATGACCACCATTTCTGCCTTGACGGTTGTCTGATGGGTCATTGTTGCGTGAGCCACGTTGGTTGAGTGGCTATGAGCGACTTGAGTATTGGCGGCTATGGCTTGATTCGATTGAAATGGATGGAGCCTGGGCTTGATTCACCATCTCTGCGGTCTGAGCCATAGCAGCATCAGATAAGCTTGTATATCATCGCGAATTGCCTGGGTTTTGGGAGTGTTGGGTAGCCATTGCATTGTCGCCATGGCGACGGCTATGTTGGCGCTTGGAGTCTTGAAGACTTGTTTGTCCCCCACCCTATCGAAGGCATTGTTGAGGTCGCATGGCTGGACCCTTATGCGTCGTGCCTCCTCTTCTGCTTCAGCTTCGATTTGTCGGTGATTAAACCGGTCAATATTGCATGCCTCATGCGCAGTCCTTTCTTGTTCCATTTCACTAACTGCTGGTGGTTCATCATTGCTGACAACGTTGATCAAATCCCCTCGCCTTGGTAGGAAAGATGGGAATTGTGGGGCCTACGGGGCATGGTCTGGGATATCCAGATCGTATTCGACGCCTTCATCGTTGTGATGCTGGAGCTCAGTGTGGACAAAGGCATTAGATACGATGCTAGATGAAGAGCTGGAGTCACCCTCTTGGACTGTGTGGATGGATCCTTCTTGATAGTCTTTGATCTGGATCATGTTGACGAAGTTGCGTGGCTTCGGCCAAGGTCGGTGCATAAAACACAGATTCAAGTGGCGTTGTAGGTTATACGCGTAGCTGGAGGCAGCGTTTTGTAGGCCGTAGGGCTGGGCCTGGTGGTTCTCCGTCAAGGCTTCATACTTGGAGAGCCAGAGGCCCATCATGGAGGCTGGCCGGCGATGAGCAGAGTGCCCTTCGGGAGTAGATATGACCACGAGATCTATACCAAGCCGTACAGGGCGGCTGGCCTGAACTGGTCAGGTAGATCTATTGTGGGGAGCGGTTACCTACTCATTAGGTTGACTTTGAATCATACTTACCAGAGCTAGGGTTTTAGCAAGTTTGGTGCCGACCCAATCAATGGGATCGAGCAGGTCGGTGTTGTCAATCTGCTTCCCTTTGTAGCGGGGAGGCGGATGATGGGTTGTCGGCGTGGCTGAAGATGATGCAGGCATGGTCAGAGCCAGATGTACCATGGTCGGAGCCAGATCTATCGTGGTCGGAGCCATATCTACCATGGTCGGAGCCGCATCCACCGTGGTCGGAGCCACATCCACCGTGGTCAGAGCTGTAGCCGATGCAGGTGAGGTAGTGGTTGACACAGATTGAATCCGCGCCTCCTCCATGGCCATGGTGATGAAGTCGTCGGAGCCAGTGGTCTAGGTGATCTAGCCGACGGTGAACGTGAGTCCGCTTGGCATAGACATGGGGCCGGAGGTGATGACCGTCTTGTTCACTTGGAGAGCAGTACGCACACCCCCTACCTGGCGTGCCACTATCGATGAAATATGGTCAGTAGTCTACCTAGGGGTATGCCCAAGGTAGTAGATTATCGGCAGACAGATGTGCAAGCCACAAACAAGACGGTGACGCAAGACAGACACGAGGTTTTATCTAGGTTCAGCCACCAAAAAGGCGTAATACCTACGTCCTGTGTCTTATTGTATTGCTGTATGTCAATGAGAAATGTTTTTTAGAGGGGTCCCCTGCCCGCCTTATATAGTCCGGAAGGTAGGGTTACAGATCTGAAAACTAATCCTAGCCAGTTACAATTGCCATACATGGCCAGATAAGGATTCCTATTCTAACCAACCAGGATCTTGCTTGGTCGCCAAATCTATTTTGACTCCTTATGTGGGACTCTGAACAGGTTGGCCGGGCTACGCGTAGTCTTTTGGTGGACCAAACCCACTGATCCGTGCTGGCCCAAGCCTAGCCGTAAGGGTATAGGGGTTAATACCCCCACAGGCCCCGAGGCGGATCTCAAGCTAACTATTTTTCCTGAGTTGCCTCGGAATTACGGTCTTGGGCTGCCCTCCACACCTGGAGGAAACACCGGGCATCATCGCTGTTGTAGGAATTAGAGGAGCCTAATGATGAATCTAGTGTGGAGGCAGCATCAGATATAGCATTGGAGGGCTCACCAGCCCTAGGAGGAAGTGGACGAAGGCCATCATTCAAGACGAATCTATAAACAAGTTAGAAAAGTTCATTGCCATGAGTAGAAGATATTGATCTCACCTCATACGGTGGAGGCGCTGGCTCATTGGCAGGTTCTCCTCTAGAACCTCCTCCACTGCGCGCTTGCCCTGGTTATCCTCGCCAGCCATAGGGTTTGGTTGGATCTATGGGAAGGAAGAAGAAAACTGCTATAGGGTTTGAGAAGGTGGAGAAGTGTAGAGAATAGAAGCAGTTGCAAGTGTGGATGTGATTGAGGCTAGAGTCCTTGGCTGGTATTTATAGCCATGAAGTGAGGTATTAGATATCTCAGGATGTGCAAAAGGCAACTACAATTAATAGAAGGCGAAGCGTCGCCCCACTAATGCCGAAGAGAATGCGGCATTGGTAACTAAGGACAGATGATTGAGGGGTTTTCTCAATGGAAGCCCCGTTTTTAGACTTAATTGAATTAAGGTCAAGGGTCTAGAATCAGGTACTTTCAAATCGTCTGTTTAGCCAAGACAAGAGATATAATAGATCAGCAGGAAATATGGTTATTATTGGTTCCACACAAAATATATGTTGGTATGTAGATTACAAGTTTAGAACATCTTGCTTTCAATGTTTTTAGCCGGATAGCATCGACTTCTACGATTTGTTGCTTGTCTTCTTTGGCTACTCTAGGAATATTCTCGAGACTACTATAGATGGCCTTGTCTTCTTTGACCTTGGTCAGCATTTCCTATTTCTTCTACTTAATGGCATTGGGTATTTGAGCCAGATTGGACTTATGGCGATCAATGGTAGCTTTCATGTTCTCCACCTCCTTCTCAAGTTCTGCACGCTTGGTTTCTAGTTGGTTTAGCTCTAGCTCGATCCTAAGGGAGGAGTTCTTCAAATTATCGATCAGCTGTGCTAGGTCTTTGGCTTCTTGTTTATTGGAATACTTCTTGGCCATCAAAGCTTCAAGTTTAGATAGATTCCTCTGAGCCTTTTTCACCTTTGGGGCTTGATCTTCAATGATGGATAAAGGTGATAAGACTTTGATGAGATCTGGGGATAAATTATCCTTAATGGCTAAGAAGACTATTTGCATTGAATCTGCATCTTGGACCAAATCAGCTATATCCTTCTCAAGCATTGGCAATATGTCCCTTAGTCAATTTCTGGTCTCTTCAAATAAAGCTTCTTTGGAAGAGGTGTCTAATGAGCTGATTTCACCTTCATCTATATACTCTTCAAAATTGAAAGAGTAGCTCGGAACTAATGAATTAAGTACCTACAGATGGGAAATGTTGCACCCAATTTTGCATAGCAAAACCAAGTACTCATATATGTGCGCCTAGGATGTCCAAACACACATATACCATCAAATTGTAATAATATCAAAGTAAAGTACTTTATTACATCGCATATCTCATCATAATGTTAACACATAGTCTTGCTCATTGGCAACATTATTACACATAGCAAAAAACTAAACCCAAACTGCCACAGGGACTCCAACTAGTGAACATCATCCTAGTAGTCCTAAACTGTTGATGAAATATGGTCGGCAGTCTACCTAGGGGTATGCCCAAGGTAGTAGATTATCGACAGACAGATGCGCAAGCAACAAACAAGATGGTAACACAAGACAGACACAAGGTTTTATCTAGGTTCGGCCACCGTAAAGGCATAATACCTACGTCCTATGTCTGATTATATTGCTGTATGTCAATGAGAGATGTTTTTTAGAGGGGTCCCCTGCCCACCTTATATAGTCCGAGGGGCAGGGTTACAGATCTAGAAACTAATCCTAGCCAGTTACAATTGCCATAGGTGGCCGGATAAGGATTCCTATTCTAACCGACCAGGGTCTTGCTTGATCTCCTAATCTATCTTGATTCATTGCATGGGATTCCAAACAGGTTGGCTGGGCCGCGCGTCGTCTTCTAGTGGACCAGACCCCCTGATCTAGGCTGGCCCAAGCCTAGCCATAAGGGTATAGGGGTTAATACCCCCACAGCTAGTCCTCGAGCACCATGTATTATGCTGCGACACGCCGTTCGATCTCCTTCGACTAATGCGATCTGCTTTCATGTCATCTCCAACTGATTGAAACATTGACCAATCGAATGTGCCAGCATTCTGGTCAGAACAGAGAGCAGTAGACCATGATTATAGCCAAAGATTCTGGTTGTCCGAAGAATGCATGGTGCTCTTAAAGAAAAAAGAAAAAGATTTCTTTCCTTATCAAGTGTGCCCACTTCTATTTCTGAAAAGAAATGTAAGTGACCCTTGGACAGTAGTAATTCTGGCAATAAGTCAAAGCATAGGGGTCGATTAAATAAACACATTCACCGCAAGGTGAAGTGTGCCAACTTAGTCCCTGAGCCTTGTAGTAGGTGACGTAGGCACGTGGTGCTAGGGTCTAAAAAGAATTTCCCTTGAAGTTAAGAATCCAATCATCGTCCAAGCAATACGAGATGCACCGGTAGGTGCATTGTACCGATGTAGTCCCTGAGCTTGCTGGAAGGCGAAGTATAAGCCTTGTAGCAAGGTCCAAATAAATGTCTCTCGACTGTATGTGAGTACAAATCACATGTAGCCGAGGAGAGCGGTCTCCGAGCAGTGGTTGGAACAGTCCCCGAGCATGGTAGTGGTCGGAAGCAGTCCCCGAGCATGGTAGTGGTCGGAGCAGTCCCCGAGCACGATAGTGGTCGGAACAGTCCCTGAGCACGGTAGTGGTCGGAGCAGTCCCCGAGCACAGTAGTGGTCTGGGTAGTCCCTAAGCACGATAGTGGTCTAGACCATCCCTGAGCACGAGACGTGCGGCGAAGAACCAAATGCCACTTGTACTATTATTTGGTACATTTATTTATCTTCTTACTCTATCAAGTCCAATCTGACACGTCTGGTCAAAAAAGTAGACGGGTATAGCACATCATATTGCCTTCTTGTCCTTTCAAGCAAACAGTCACTTGGCACCTATAAGGAGGTGCGTCAGTGTGGGCCCTCTCACACTGGTAACGAAGAGGTGTATACACTGATAATGAAGAGGCGCATATATTGGCATAGATCTTGAGGTTGTGAAAACAACCATCTGTGGCGCGTGCGCACATCTCCCAAGAATCTTGGGCAGACGAAACAGTGGAACTCTTGGTTAAATATAGTATAGAATTGGTAAGTTACTTTTTGCTGAGCCCCATTGCCATTCCCCACCGCAGCCTTCTTCTTCCTCTTGCCAACACTAATACCTCCAAAATCATCACCAACCACTCCTCCACCGTGTGGGGGATATACCCCCGGGTACCACAAGATGGTACATGGGCCGCACCATCCGAGGTGGCCCGGCCCGTAAGATCAAGACGTGCACGGCGCTGCTTGGCGTGCACCGCAAGACATTGTAATAGTACCAAATAGGATACTTTACTTGTAACCTTGTCCCTTCGGAGTATATAAGGAGGGGCAAGGGTCCCCTAGAGGACAGATCCATAGAGATCATACAGTATACATCTCAATACAATACACCAAAGACACAGGACGTAGGGTATTACGTCGATCAGACGGCCCGAACCTGTCTAAATCGCTGTCTCTGCGCCTTGTGTCACCATCTGGTTCCAGATCACGCGCACCGTCTACCGATAATCTACTACCTTGGGCATACCCCTAGGTAGACTGCCGACCATATTTCGTCGACAGTGGCGCGCCAGGTAGGGGGTGTGCGCTTGATCCATGGCGAGCCAGATGGACCTCAAATCAACAACGCGTTCTCGTCGTCAATCTCGTGGAGATCCATCCCGGTCCACGACGACGATTCATCGCTGCTACACCAGCCCCTGCGACAGCAGATCCGATCTCGGAACCACCTCCGAGGTCGTTTTCACCAACGACTCACCGCCGCTGCTCTCGTCAGCCCTCGTCGACGACTAGCCGCCGCTGCTCTCGTCGGCCCTCGTCGACAACTCGCCGCCGATGCTCTCGTCGGCCCTCGTCGACAACTCGCCGCCGATGCTCTCGTCAGCCCTCATCGATGACTAGCCGCCGCTGCTCTGGTTGGCCCTCGTCGATGACTCGCCGTTGCTGCTCTCGTCAGCCCTCGCCGACCACTCGCCGTCGCTGCCCTCATCAGCCTTCGCCGACGTCCCTCGCCGTCGACTCGTCGTCACCGCTCGGCGGCCTTCGCCGATATCCCTCGCCGACCACTCGCCGTCGCTGCCCTCATCAGCCTTCGCCGATGTCCCTCGCCGTCGACTCGTCGTCACCGCTCGACGACCTTCGCCAACATCCTTCGCCGACGTCCCTCGCCGTCGACTCGTCGTCACCGCTCGACGGCCTTCGTCGACATCCTTCGCCGACGTCCCTCGCCGTCGATTCATCGTCACCGCTCGACGGCCTTCGCCGATGTCCCTCGCCATCGACTCGTCGTCACCGCTCGATGGCCTCCGCCAAGCTCCGACCACCTCGACCACCAGACCACGTCGACCACGTCCCGAGCAGCTCCACCGAGCTCCGACCACCTCGACCACCAGACCACGTCGAAAACATCCCGAGCGGCTCCGCCGAGCTTCGACCACCAGACCATGTCGCAATGATGATCGCCGCGAAGAACGGCGCTATGACAATCGCGACCACAGTCATGACGACAGGTCAAAAGGCTCGAGGACTGGACAACTTCATCGCCAACGACACATCAAGCCATCTCTCGAACATCGCAACACACCGACTACACCCACCGGTCGTCAATAAAGCTAAGTATTATTTTTAATTGAAAATTTCTTCGATCATCGTACACCTCCGCTGACCACCCTTAGGGTGCGCTCCGCGTCGAATTTTCTCCATACATACAGTCCAAAACATGTATAAGTTTTTACAACGGTTCGCCGATACGTTTTCCTTCCTGCTTGAGAATCCCAGAGCCGGCACTGTCTCCGGCTCCACCCCACGCGTGCATGAGAGTCCGCCCTCTGCGCTACGGGTAGTCGGCAGTCGCTCCCTGGTAACACTGGCACTCTACGCGCGGCAGCGTTCCGTACCTCGCGCTACGAGATGTTGGTCAGCCCAGGGCTGGCGCATTCTTCAGGACAGGTTAATACATCGCGCTACGCCTCTACATAACAAAAGGGCTAAAAACAGCTAATGTTATTTTTCGAATATTACACCAAGTATAATTCGTCGCCAACCGAACACCAAGTGTTTACTTCACCTCCTATAGAGAGGTCAATATATTTCGTACACCATCATGTACTACCGCTCTCCGTGTTTATTTTTCAGGAACACAGTTCGGTCAGCGAGCTCATGCTTCAGGGTTCGCCAAGACCACTACGGTGCTCGAGGACTCTGGCCAGACCACGCTCGTGCTCGGGGACTCTGGCCAGACCACGCTCATGCTCGGGGACTCGCCAGACCACTCCGTGCTCTGGGACTTCTCGCCAGACCACTCCGAGCTCCGACCACGTCGATCACATCTCGAGCAGCCCCGCTGAGCTCCGACCACGTCTCGGGGACTTCGTCGATCGCTCCTCGACCTGTGCTCGGGGACTGCCTCGATCACTCTCCGACCACAGCTCGGGGACTTTGCGTCTTGACTACATGTGACTGGCAACTCGCATACAGTTGGGATATTTTTTTTCTCACTTGGACCTTGCTACAAGGCTCATACCTCGCCTTCCAGCAAGCTCGGGGACTACATCGGTACGATGCACCTGCCGGTGCATCTCGTATCGCCTATACGACGATTGGGTTCTCAATTTAACTGGGAATTCTTTTTAGACCCTGGCACCACGTGCCTAAGTCACCTACTACCAGGCTCGGGGACTAAGTGGGCACACTTCACCTTGCGGTGAATGTGCTTGTTTTTCGACCACTACGCCTCTGATGATCAAAGATGCTACGCTTCAAGACGCACTTACATTTCTTTTCAGAAATACAAGTGGGCACACTTCCTGGAACGGAAATCTTTTTCTTTCTTCTTAAGAGCACCATACATTCTTCGGACAACCTACTTCTCCGGCGACAACGGTGGTCGGAGATGTCAAGAACTCAAGCCTCATTGTTCGGAGAAGGTTGAAACGGCGTGTCGCATCAGAATACATGGCGCTCGGGGACTAGCTGTGGGGGATATACCCCCGGGTACCACAAGATGGTACATGGGCCGCACCATCCGAGGTGGCCCGGCCCGTAAGATCAAGACGTGCACGGCGCTGCTTGGCGTGCACCGCAAGACATTGTAATAGTACCAAATAGGATACTTTACTTGTAACCTTGTCCCTTCAGAGTATATAAGGAGGGGCAAGGGTCCCCTAGAGGACAGATCCATAGAGATCATACAGTATACATCTCAATACAATACACCAAAGACACAGGACGTAGGGTATTACGTCGATCAGACGGCCCGAACCTGTCTAAATCGCTATCTCTGCGCCTTGTGTCACCATCTGGTTCCAGATCACGCGCACCGTCTACCGATAATCTACTACCTTGGGCATACCCCTAGGTAGACTGCCGACCATATTTCGTCGACACACCGTATCCGTTTTCATTAGCAAGGCCAGATTCATGGCAAAAAGTGATGCCTAGAAGAAAGCCGGAGTCATGGCGAAGGAGTGGTGGAAGTCAAGAAGCAACGAGCAGACCATCGAAGACCTCGTCATCATGGGAGTACTCCACAACAAGGAAATCGCGGGATGGCGCGCGTCGGAGGGCGAGGGGTACCCCGATCCATAACCAGGTGAGATTGTGGTTTTCGAAGATTTCTTCAAGTGGGGTTTTGGGGTTCCAGTGCACCCTTTCCTTCAGGGGCTCTGTCTGTATTATGAGATTGGGATTTGCAATCTACATCCCAACTTGATTTTTCTTGTCTCCACCTTCATTCATCTTTGCGAAGCATATGGCGGCTTCCAGCCCCATTTCGACTTCTTTTGCCATCTTTTCTGTCTGCGGAAGAAAGGAAGCGGCGGCTCAAAGATAGCTAGAGGTGTGTACCTCAACCTTCATGATGGGATGAAGGCCCAGTACCTGCACTGCCCTTGGAACACGTCGCTTGACAATTGGTACAAGAAGTGGTTCTACATCCGCGAAGAGCCAAACACGATCACTTTATGTGACGTGGGGTTCATTCCGGAGAAGAGGACCAGCTGGTCAGAGAAGCCCGAGCACCTAGAACATATCCTAGAACTACTTGGGATGATCCCGTTGAAGAAACTAGACGGTCCGAGCATGGTCGGGAACTTCATCAGCCGAAGGATCTAGCCCTGCCAGAGGAGGGTACACCCTGGCTATGACCAAGGTAGCGCAGACCCAACAAGGACAAGGCAAGAGGTGCTTGATAAGATCAAAGTCAGAGCTAGAATTGAAGAGCTATTTAACTTAGCTGATCCAAATTATGTCAGATTGAGTGACATCGAGCACGCTTTCAAGCTCGCCCGACCTCCCCCAAAGGTAAATCATCCTACCTTGCACCCGTAGTTTTATATTGTAACAAAAACTTACTGTGTTATCTCCTTTGTGTTTCCCAGATTAATGGTTGGGATAGAGCAACAATGTTCGTGTCTCCACCCCTTGGTGTAGATTGGCCGCAAGTTGCCGGCCCAACCGTCCAGACTAGCGCCGGGATCGAAGATGTCGACTGGGCCATGCTTGGAGTTGGGGAGGAGGCAGCGGCTAGAGCTGCTGGTAAGCGGCCGGCGGCCAGCAAGCGTCGTTAGGCGATCTTTACATTGTTAGATGATGAAACAAAGGATGTAGACATCTTTCGACTTGTCCCTCAAAAGAGGAGGGGGCAACTGGAGTCGACGGAGCAAGGTGGCTCCTCCGTGCCAGCGGGACCCGCATCACCGACCACTGCAGCGTAGAGGACAAGTGGCGAAGGGGTCGAGCACCAAGCCTCGGCACTAGTGCTGGATGTAGAAGGAGACTAGATGTCATCCGCACAGCACGTGGAGCAAGCACGGCCGAAGAGACGTGCCTTTGCCACATCATTTCGTGCTTCCAACATGTAAGTATTTGTAACTTTGATGTAAGCTTGCAATTTTTATTGACTATGGTTGCCTTCTGAACTTATCTTGGATGTACTAGGTCGGCATCCACCGAAAATCTGGATCAACTAGCCAGGAGCAGCGTGGCTCTGGGAACAGTTGCATAGAAGACTGCGTGGTAGCTGGCCATGGAGGAAAACATAGTAGAAGGTCCACCGGAGCCTCAGACCATAGGTGGTCAGACAACAGTCCCCGAGCAGGGGGTCGAGAGAAGAGCCGAGCCAAGCGCAAGTGCTTCGAGCACTAACCCTGCTGAGGGCGACACTTCAGCACCTAGGGTAATAGGTCAGACCAAGGAGTAGCTGACAGAGGTGAGAGCACAGAGCAGGTTTATCAATGCTACAGCCCGTGGGAAGGCTATAGTGATCATAGAAGCTACCAACTCTAGACCAGCACCAATACTCAAAGAAGGAGCTGAAGAGGACGAAGTAAAAGAGGTCCTGGGCCGTCCACAGGACAGATGACAACATGTATATGTGTCGCGCTGGCAGAATGACCAATGGGTTGTTCATGAGGAAATCCTAGAGGTCGAAGAGACCATGAAAGTTGAACAGGCGGCGAAACGACTAGTGACGGAAGTCCAGGTATGCTTTGCTTGACCGCCTGATCTTGCCATCTAGTCATACTGTCTTACTTAGCTTGTTGCATGCAGGACTTAATGAAGACCACAAGGTACCGCATGAAATGCTTCGACCAGATTGAGGGGATCATAGCAAGCAATAAAGAACTGGCGGCCGAAGTGGAACAGCTTGCGCCACCAACTTGAAGCCACCAACCATGAGAGGATGGAGCAAGAGGGCAAGAACCAGAACCTAGGTCGTCCAGCTCAGTAACAAAGAGCAGGAAAAAACAAGTAAGTAGTTACTTTATCACAATGATTGCATGACAAGTGTTGTTGCGTTGTTGGTAGTAATAGCCGTAGTGCAGGCTTAGAAGCCGAAGTAGTCCTGTCTCTGAGAGGAGAATAGTCAGTGCAGTCATAGAGTGTGATCGCCTGGAGGAGGACAATAGGAAACTAGGCACATGACCAGTCGTAGCTCTGGGACCACATGACCAAGATGAAAGAGGAACTAAAAAGTAAGTGTTCTAGACCCCTTTGCTCACTTTTGTTTCCCACCTTATCTTGTCATGGTATGACGTTTTAATGTCTTGTGTGGTTTGCAGTTTTAAAAGTCAATGCCAAGAAGCATCTGGAAGCCATGATGAAAGATTAGTGACTGGCTAGAAGGCATGATGCCAAGAGATCACTGGGGATCAGGACACATGGAAAAACTAGTGCCAGGATGTGGCAATGGGCATTTTGTCGGTCCTCATCCTTATCGACCCAGCGCTTATAGAGGAAGTGCCAAGGATGCCATAGCTTGGACTAGTTGATAGATGCCGAAAGGCATGGGGATGGTTCCAAGAGTTCATAAAGGAGGTAGGTGAGTACATAGGCGCACATGTGCTAAGCATGGTACGTGCTCACTACCCCTTGATCGATCTCAAGTGCCTAGAGGCTGGATACCCAAAGGAGGTAGATCTAGACAAGGCTGAGGAGCTTCGGATGACCTAGCTAGACTTGTCAGCAAAAATAATTAGCAACATTAACCTGTGTGGAGGCATGACAGAACCTGTACAGGGTACACCATCAACAAGTCAACTGGAAATGCCATCAGTTTTGAGCCAACCAGCGAAGCCTGCGGTCTCAACCAGCCAGGCATCGATGGGGCCATCTTCTTTAGCTCAACCAATACAAGAGTCCCTAGGACTCAAGCACGATGTCAGGCCCAGCGAGCAGTAGGTGCCACGTAACCCGACCAGCCAATAGTATAGGCTATAGCTGTAGAAGAAGATGTAATTGTGTTATTGTAAACTTAGACCTTTTCAGGCAAGCTTGTAATAACGTAACTGTATATCATCATAAGCTTGTTTGTTTTGTGGAAAATGTATTTAAGCTTGAATCTCGCATTGGTGTAACTAAGTGAGAACATGTTAGCGTTCTATTTAGTTATACTAGTTTAGTCAACATGTCATCCTGATAGGTTTGTATGGCCCTGGTTTGCCATGTGGTCAGAGTGTGAGGAGCATAGCCTGTGCACACGTAGATGCAGACAAATCAAACTAGAGGGGACCTACCAATCACCCGTAGCGTAGAGAGCAGATCCCATGCACGCATTGGGAGGAACTGGAGACAGGACCTGCTCTGAAAACCTAGGAAGGAATGGTGGTCGGTTTTGACTGGTTAAGTTAGAATAACCATAGACTTCGAAGTGACACAATAGAGTGGTTGGAGAAATCATAGTAGCTTTATTGAATTAAATCGAAAGTACAAGAGGAGTACATATCTTAGCAGTTAAGCATAGAAACGCCTAAGCTTGTCGATGTGCCATGAATTGGGTATGTCCGTACCATCCAGGTGAGCTAACCTATAAGACGTAGGTCGCATAACTTCCTTGATCATGAAGGGCCCTTCCCATGGAGTTGCGAGTTTGTGGACACTAGCCTTGATTCAGTCTTCCACTTCAGGACCAGGTCCCCGACCACAAAGAACCACTCCTTAACTGTTCTTGTTGTAGTACCTATGCAAAATAGCAAGGTATTTGGCTGTACATACGCAAGAATTGAGCCGCTTCTCTTCTGCACTATTCACTTCTAGCTCCCGCGCTTCATTGGCCTTGTCTTCATCGAAGTTATCTACCCATGCTGATCTAAAGGCTATATCTGCTGGGAGCACTAGCCTCAGCAGCCGTAAACCATAAAGTATGGTGATACGCCTGGTATTGCGACTAGGGCTAGGTTCTGAGGCCCCTAGACCATGGCTAGGTAACTCTTTGAGCCATCTTCGGGAGCCTTGTCATTTTCTCTGTACATCCTCTTATTAGTGCATCCAAGATCATACCGTTTGCCCACTCGACCTATCCATTAGCTCTAGGGATGTGCCACCAAGACATATTTTACTACTATGCTCCTTTCATCGCAGAAGTCCCAAAAAGCATTCCCGATGAACTGAGTACCTAGATCAGTGATGATGCTGTTGGGTATGCCGAAGTGGTGGATGACCTAGTCGATGAACATGACAGCCTTTTCTGAAGATGCCTGTACCAGAGGCATGTACGCTATCCACTTAGAAAATTTGTCAATCAGCACAAAGACACATGTGAATTTCCCAGGAGCTAGTTTGAAGGGCCCGATCATATCCAGTCCCCAACATGCAAAGGGCTAAGAGGCTGGTATTGTCTAGATCTCGTGTGCTGGTACATGGATTCTGTTGGTGAAGAACTGACAACCCTCACAATGGCGGACTAGCTTCTCTGCATCGGCTACAGCCGATGGCCAATAGAACCCTACTCGAAAAGCCTTGCCAACCAGCGTTCTCGAGGCCACATGGTTGCCGCAGGAGCCAGAGTGGATTAGGTCCAGGTGATGTATGCCATCCTTCTGGGTTATACACTTCATCAAGATTTCCTCCTTTGTGTTCTTGCACCATAATTTGCCATCGACAAGCAGGTATTGCTTACTGTAATGCATCAGGCATTTGTTTTCTGTTCGATCAATGTAACCACTGCCATCTATCAGGTACTTGATGAAAGGTACTCTCCAGTTGGGCTCATTGGTGGTCGGAGGTAGCTTGATGGTGCTTGACGCCAGAACCGTAGCCACCAATAGCTGGTCTGGAAGCTTGTCGACCGTGGGGTGTTCCTCTTCGATGGAAGGCGTGAGCAGGTCTTGAACCAATACACCATGTGGGACTTTGGCTCAGGATGATCCTAACTTTGATAGCGCATCTGCTGCTTGATTTTTGTCTCGAACCATGTGTGCGTACTCGATGCCATAGAACTTGCCTTTCAGCTTTTTGATCAATTTACAGTATGCATCCATCTTTTCACTGGTCGTGTCCCAATCCTTGTTGAGTTGGTTGATGACTAGAGCTAAGTCTCCTTAAACATAGAGACATTTGACACCAAGCTTGACCACAATGCGCAAACCATGTAGGCATGCTTCGTACTCGGCGGCATTATTTGATGCTGGGAAATAAATCCTGAGGACGTACCAGAGCTACTCCTTGGATGGTGACACGAAAAGGACTCCTGCTCCTGCACTGTCGATGTTGAGAGAACCATCGAAGTACATCTTCCAATACTCATCGGGCCCCTGAGAGGCAGGTGTGCTTAAGTCTGTCCACTCGACGATGACATCGACGAGTGCCTAAGACTTAATTGTATTACGGCTTGCAAATTCCAAGGGGAAAGGGCATAGCTCCATTGCCCATTTGATGATGCACCTGTTTACATCCTTGTTGCGAATGATGTCTCCTAGAGGGTACTCGGTCATGACCACCACACGATATCCATCGAAGTAATGTTTCAACTTTCAGGATGTTATCAGTATGGCGTAGATCAGTTTCTGAATCTATGGGTACCTAGTCTTGGATTCTTTGAGTACCTCACTGATGAAATAGATTGGTCGTTGTACCTTGTAGGCATGGCCAGGCTCATCGCGCTCGACCACCATGGCAGTGGAGACCACCCGATTAGTTGCTGCAATATAAAGTAGGAGAGTTTCATCTTCTCTGGGAGCAGTGAGGACTGGAGGTGATGTAAGGTATTGTTTCAGCTGTGTGAAGGCAGCATCTGCTTCCTCTGACCTCTCAAAACTCTCGGATGCTTTGAGCAGCTTGAAAAATGGTAGTCCTTTCTCTCCTAATCTTGATATGAAACGACTGAGGGCAGCCATACATCTGGTAAGCTTCTGGACATCCTTCACCTTTTTGGGTGGCTTCATGTCTAAGACAGCTTTGACTTTCTCTAGGTTAGGGCATATGCCATCGTGACTGATGACGTTGCCAAGCAATATACCAGAAGGAACACCAAAGATGCACTTCTTTGGGTTTAACTTCTGTCGACGAAATATGGTCGGCAGTCTACCTAGGGGTATGCCCAAGGTAGTAGATTATCGGCAGACAGATGCGCAAGCCCCAAACAAGACGGTGACGCAAGACAGACACGAGGTTTTATCCAGGTTCGGCCGCCAATAAGGCGTAATACCTACGTCCTGCGTCTGATTTGTATTGCTGTATGTCAATGAGCCGCCTTATATAGTCCGGGGGGCAGGGTTACAGATCTGGAAACTAATCCTAGTCAGTTACAATTGCCATATGCGGCCAGATAAGGATTCCTATTCTAACCGACCAGGATCCTGCTTGGTCGCCAAATCCATCTTTTCCTTGTGCGGGACTCCGATCAGGTTGACTGAGCCGCACGTCGTCTTTCGGGTGGACTGAACCCATCGATCCGGGCCAGCCCAAGCTTAGCCGTAAGGGTATAGGGGTTAATACCCCCATAGCTAGTCCCCGAGCATCATGTATTATGCTGCGACACGCCATTTTAAACTTCTCCGACAAGCGAGGCTTGAATCCTTGACGCCTCCGACCACCGTCATCACCGGAGAAGTAGGTTGTCCGAAGAATGTATGGTGCTCTTAAGAAAAA
This sequence comes from Miscanthus floridulus, assembly GCF_019320115.1. Taxonomy (NCBI): domain Eukaryota; kingdom Viridiplantae; phylum Streptophyta; class Magnoliopsida; order Poales; family Poaceae; genus Miscanthus; species Miscanthus floridulus. The sequence continues at coordinate 26,687 of NW_027096994.1, forward strand.
AGAAAAAGATTTCTGTCCTGAGAAGTGTGCCCACTTGTATTTCTGAAAAGAAATGTAAGTGGTCTTGAAGCATAGCGTCCTTGAACATCAGAAGCGTAGGGGTCGAAAAACAAACACATTCACCGCAAGGTGAAGTGTGCCCACTTAGTCCCCGAGCCTGGTAGGAGGTGACGTAGGCACGTGGTGCCAGGGTCTAAAAAGAATTCATAGTTTAGTTGAAAACCGAATTGCGTATAGGCAAACATGATGCACCGGCAGGTGCATCGTACCGACGTAGTCCCCGAGCTTGCTGGAAGGCAAAGTATGAGCCTTGTAGCAAGGTCTAAAGAAATGTCTCTTAACTGTATGTGAGTACAAATCACATGTAGCCAAGGAGAACCATATTCAAGCAGTGGTCGGGGCAGTCCCCGAGCATATTAATAATCCTTTTAATCATTCAAAGCACAGGGCGATTTAAACACACATTCACCACAAGGTGAAGTGTGCCCACTTAGTCCCCGAGCCTGGTAGTAGGTGACGTAGGCACGTGGTGCCAGGGTCTAAAAAAGAAACTCCGCTGAATTTAAGAATCCAATTACCGTACATGCCAGACAAGATACACCGGCAGGTGCATCGTACCAACGTAGTCGCCAAGCTTGCTGGAAGGCGAAGTATGAGCCTTGTAGCAAAGTCCAAATAAATGTCTCTCAACTGTATGTGAGTACAAATCACATGTAGCCGAGGAGAGCAAAACTCCAAGAAGTGGTCGGGAGTGTCCCCGAGCACAGCAGTTGTCATAGCAGCTCCTGAATATGGTAATAGTCGGAGCAGTCCCCGGGCACAACCGTGGTCGGAGCAGTCCCCGAGCACAAAAGTGATCCGGACAGTGCCCGAGCACGGTAGTGGTCTGGGCAGTCCCCGAGCACAGTAGTGGTCAGGGCAAATCCACGATCGTGTGCGCTGCTTGTACTATTATTTGGTGTATTTATTTTTCTCTACTCTCTGCCAAGTCCAGTCTGACCAGTCTGACACGTCTGGTCAAAAAAGTAAATAGGTATAGTACGTCATTCTGTCTTCTTATTTTTTATTTTCTGGCAAACAGTCGGGTGACACCTGTATTGAGGTGTGTCAGTGTGGGCCCTCTTACACCATCAACGAAGAGGCGCGTACACTGTTAACGAAGGAGCGCGTTTATTGGCGCAGATTTCGAGGTTGTGTGAACAACCGTCTGCGGCGCGTGCGCACGACTCCCAATATTCTCGGGCGAACGAAACGACGGTGCCCTTTTGCTTTATATAATGTAGGTCTGGTAAGTTACCCTCACCATTCCCCATTGTCATCCGCCTGCCGCAACCTTCTTCTTCCTCCTGCCAAACCCTATTCCCCAAAAATCATCACCAATCCCCTCGGTCTCCCGCATCCACCCACTTAGTAAGGACGAACTAATGGCGAAGAGAGACGCCCAGAAGAAAGGCGGGGTCATGGCGAAGGAATGGTGGAAGTCGCGGAGCAACGAGCAAACCATCGAGGACCTCGTCGCCATGGGAGTGCTCCACAACAAGGACACTTGCGGGATGGCGTGCACCCGAAGGAGAAAGCTTCCCCGATCCACAACCAGGTGAAATTGTGGTCTTTGAAGATTTTTTCAAACGGGGTTTTGGGATTCCAGTGCACCCTTTCCTTCAGGGGCTCTGCTTGTACTACGAGATTGGGATTTGCAATCTGCATCCCAACTCGATTCTTCTCGTCTCTACCTTCATCCATCTCTGCGAGGCGTATGGTGGCTTCCAGCCCCATTTCGACCTCTTTCGCCACCTGTTTTGCCTTCGGAAAAAGGGAAGCGGTGGCTCGAAGATCGCCGGAGGCGTCTACCTGAACCTGCGGGACGGCATGAAGGCTCAATACCTGCACTGCCCCTGGAACACCTCATTGGACGAGTGGTACAAGAAGTGGTTCTACATCCGTGAAGAGCCGAACACCATCAGCTCTGTGCGATGTGGAACTGATTCCAGAGAAGAGAAGCAGCTGGTCGGAGAAACCCGACAACTTGGAGCAGATCGCCGAACTACTCGGGTTGATTCCGTGGGGAAGGCTTGACGGCCCGAGCGTTGTCGGCAACTTCATCAGCCGTAGAATTCAGCCGTGCCAGAAAAGGATTCACCCCGGCTTCGAGTACCAAGGAGGCGCTGATCCGACGAGGACCAGAAAGGAGCCGCTCGACAAGCTGGAGATCAAGGCCAGGATTGGAGAGCTATTCAACCTGGCCGATCCCAATTATGTTGCACTCAACGCCATTGAACACGCCTTCAAGCTGGCTCGCCCTCCCCCAAAGGTAAATGACGCCTCCTTTTAACTGTAAAGTCATGTTGCATCAAGAAAATAACTGTCTTTTCCTTCATTTTGCGTCTCAGTATAATGGCCGTGACCGGGCAGGAGTGTTTGTGTCGCCTCCCCCCGGTGTAGAGTGGCCGCAAGTTACTGGACCAACCGCCCAGACCAGCGCCAGGACCGACGGCGTTCACTGGGCGGTACTCGAGACCGTTGAGGACGCCTCGACCAGAGCCGCCGGCAAGCGTCCAGGCTGCCAGCAAACGACGCCAAGCCATCATCTCCCAGTCGGACGACGAAGCAGAGGATGCGGACATCTTCCGGCTCGTCCCCCGAAAGAGGAGAAGGCAGGTGGGGCCGTCGGAGCAGGGTGGCTCCTCTGTGCCAGCAGTGGTCACAGCACCGACCACGGCAACACAGAGCACAGACGAAGGGAACATGCCGCATCATCCTCCGACGCCCGTACCGGAGGTTGAACAAGTCCCGGTGGAAACTGCCGAGCAAGCAGAGCAGGGGCGGTCGAGGCGACGTTCCTTCGCCACATCCTTCCGCAAGTCAAAACTGTAAGTATATATATTTTTGATGTAAGCTTTTCATTTTGCATTGGATGCTATTGTCTTATGAATTTGTCTCTGAATGTATTAGATCGGCGTCCACCGAAGGCCCCGACCAGCTAGCTGGGTGCGGAACGTCCTCTCCAAAAACGGCGGGACAAACTGCTCAGCAACAAGCCGTGGAGGAAACCATGGCAGGGACTCTGCCTGGGCCTCAGCAGGCGTACGACCAGACGCCAGTCCCCGAGCAGAATACAAGTGCTCCGAGCACAAACCCTGATGAGGCGGATACCACAGCACCACAAGAGCTGGATCTAGCCGAGGGGCAGCAGCCAGAAGTTGCCCAGAACAAGGGTGCCGACGCGACGGCTCGTGGGAAAGCCCTGGTGGTCGTGGAGTCTGCGAACTCCGGACCACTGCCGCCTCCCGAACAGGAGGCTGAAGAGGATGAAGTGGAAGAAGTCCTGGGCCGTCCCCAAGATAGACGACAACATGTATATGTGTCGCGCTATCGGAACGACGAATGGGTCATGCACGAGGAGATCCCAGAGGCCGAGGAAACCTTAAGAGTTGAGCGAGCAGCCAAACGCCTGGTGACTGAAGTCCAGGTATATTTGGCTTTAGTCCTTAAACCTGTTGTGTAGTCAAGCTGTCTGACGTAGCTTGTCTGTATGCAGGACGTGATGAAAACTGCGAGGTACCGAAAAAGGTGCTTCGACCAGATAGAAGTAGTCATGAAGACCAATAAGGAGCTGACGGCTGAAGTGGAACGCCTACGGCGCCGACTTGAAGCCACCGACCAGGAGAGGACAAACCAAGAAGCACAGAACCAAAACCTGGTCGGCCAGCTCAAAAACAAAGAGCAGGAGAAAACATGTAAGTGTTCACCGTATCATAGCAAGTGCTGGACTTGTGTTTTTTTTTGTTCTTGACAGTAATAGCTGTAATGCAGGTTTAGAAGCTGAAGTGACCCGCCTCCAGGGGGAGAACAGCCGCGCGCTTGCAGAATGTGGTCGCCTGAAGGAGGACAACGAGAAATTGGCACGCCGCCAGTCAGAACTCCAAGACCACACTAACAGAATGAAGGACGACCTGAAAAGTAAGCACTCCAGACCGCCTTGCTCATTCAACTGCCCACATTGCCTTGTCGTGTCATCACGTTTGATGTCTTGTAATGTTTTCAGTTTTGAAAGTCAATGCCAAGAGACACCTTGAGGCCGTGATCAAGGAGCGTGACGACTGGAAAGCACAATGCCTTAAGGCCGTCGAGGAGCGGGACACGTGGAGCAAGCGGTGCCAAGAAATGGCAACTGGCATTGTGCCCGTCCTCGACCTCATCGACCCGGCGCTCACAGAGGAAGAGCTAAGGACGCCTCAGCTCGGACTGGTCGAGAGATGCAAGCAAGCATGGGGATGGTTCCAAGACTTCGTGAAGGAGGCGGGTGAGTACACGGGCGCCCATGTGCTAAGCATGGTGCGTGCTCACTACCCCCTGATCGATCTCAAACGCTTGGAAGCTGGGTACCCGAAGGAGATAGACCCAGACAAGGCCGAAGAGCTTCGGACGGCCCAGCTGGACTTGTCGTCAAGGATAATTGGCGATATTAACCTGTGCGGAGGTGGGACAGCACCTGTGCAGGGTATGCCATCGACAAGCCAGCTGGAAATGCCATCACCTTCAAGCCAACCAACGAAGCCTGCGGTCTCGACCAGCCAGGCACCGGCGGGGCCATCCCCTTCAGCTTGAATAGCTCTAGAGTCCCCGAGAATCGAGTAGGGTATCGGAGGCGGCGAGCAGTAAATGCCATGCGCCCCGACCAGCCAATGTAATAGGCTTAGAGCTGTAGAAGGAGGACATAGTTGTGTTATTGTAAACTTGAGCCTTTTCAGGCAAGCTTGTAATAACGTAACTGTATATCATTATAAGCTTATTTGTTTTATACAAAACGCACTTTAAGCTTGAAATTTTTTGTTGGTGTAACTAAGTGGGAACGTGTTAACGCTCTGTTTTAGTTGTACCGTTTTGCTCGACACGTCATCCTGAAAAGTTTGTGCGGCCCCAGTCTGGCATGTGGTCGGAGTATGAGGTACTATGACCTGTGCATACGTGGACGCAGACAAGTCAAACCAGAGGGGACCTGCCGATCACCCGCAACGCAGAGAGCAGATCCCGTGCACGTGTTGGGAGGAACCGGAGACAGGGCCTGCTCCGAAAACCGTAGAAGGAGTGGTGGTCGGCTTGTACTGCCTTAAGTTAGAATAACCATAAAATTCGGAGTGACACATTAGAGTGGTCGGAGAAATCATAGTTGCTTTAGTAAAGTAAATCGAAAATACAAGTAGAGTACATATCTCAGCAGTTAAGCATAGAAACGTCTAAGCTTGTCGATGTGCCATGAGTTCGGTACGTCCGTGCCGTCTAGATGAGCTAACCTGTAAGACGTTGGACGTGTGACTTCCTTGATCATGTAGGGTCCCTCCCATGGGGTTGCGAGTTTGTGGACGCCAGCCTGGTTCGTCTTCCACTTCAGGACTAAGTCCCCGACCACGAAGAAACGCTCTTTAACGTTCTTGTTGTAGTACCTGCGCAAAACAGCAAGATATTTGGCCGTGCGTACGCAGGAATCAAGCCTTTTCTCTTCTGCGCTGTTGACTTCTAGCTCCCGTACTTCGTCGACCTTGCCTTCGTCGAAGTTCTCTACCCGTGCTGATCTGAAAGCTATATCTGGTGGAAGGACTGCCTCAGCGCCGTAGACCATAAAGTATGGTGAGACACCGGTGTTACGACTGGGCTGAGTTCGGAGGCCCCAGACAACGGCTGGTAACTCCTTGAGCCATCTGCCAGGAGCTTTATCATTTTCTCTGTACATCCTCTTCTTCAATGCGTCCAAGATCATGCCATTTGCCCGCTCGACTTGTCCATTAGCTCTAGGATGCGCCACCGAGACGTATTTTACAACTATGCTCCTTTCATCGCAGAAGTCCCAAAAAGCGTTCCCGGTGAACTGAGTACCCAGATCAGTAATGATGCTGTTGGGCACGCCGAAACGGTGGATGACCTGGTCGAGGAATGCAACGGCTTTCTCTGAGGACGCCTGTACTAGAGGCATGTATTCTATCCACTTAGAAAACTTATCAATTAGCACGAAGACGCATGTAAATTTCCCAGGAGCTGGTTTGAAAGGCCCGATCATGTCCAGTCCCCAGCATGCAAAGGGCCAGGAAGCTGGAATCGTCTGGATCTCATGTGCTGGTACGTGGATTCTCTTGGAGAAGAACTGACAACCTTCACAGCGGCGGACTAGCTTCTCTGCGTCGGCCACTGCTGACGGCCAATAGAACCCTGCTCGGAAAGCCTTACCGACCAGTGTTCTTGAGGCCGCGTGGTTGCCGCAGGAGCCGGAGTGGATTTGATCTAGGAGGTGCTTGCCTTCCTCCTGGGTTATACATTTCATCAAGATTTCCTCCTTAGCGTTTTTGCGCCATAACTTGCCATCGACGATCAAATACTGCTTACTACGACGCATCAGGCGCTCATTTTCTGTTCGATCGATATAACCGCTACCATCTGTCAAGTACTTGATGAAAGGCGTTCTCCAGTCCGGCTCTTGAGTGGTCGGAAGCGGCTCGGTTGTGCTCGGCACCGGAACCGTAGCCACTAATTGCTGGTCTGAAACTTTGTCGGTCATTGAATCTTCGTCTTCAATGGAAGGCGTGAGCAGGTCTTGGACGAATACGCCATGTGGGATTTTGGCTCGGGATGATCCTAATTTTGACAGCGCATCCGCTGCCTGATTCTTGTCCCGGACCACGTGTATGTACTCGATGCCATAGAACCTGCCTTCCAGCTTTCTTATCGATTTGCAATATGCGTCCATCTTTTCACTGGTCGTGTCCCAGTCCTTGTTGAGTTGGTTGATGACCAGAGCCGAATCTCCGTAGACATAGAGACGTTTAACTCCAAGCTCAACCGCAATGCGTAGACCATGCAGGCATGCTTCGTACTCGGCGGCATTATTAGATGCCGGGAAATAAATTCTGAGGACGTACCGGAGCTTTTCCTTGGATGGTGATACGAAAAGAACTCCTGCTCCTGCACCGTCAATGTTGAGAGAACCGTCGAAGTACATCGTCCAACATTCGTCGGATCCCGGAGAGGCGGGAGTGCTTAAGTCTGTCCACTCGACGATGAAATCGACGAGTGCCTGAGACTTGATTGTAGTACGGCTTGCAAATTCCAAGGAAAGGGGGCATAGCTCCATTGCCCATTTGACGATGCGCCCGTTCGCGTCCTTATTGCGAATAATGTCCCCCAAAGGATACTCGGTCATGACCACCACACGATATCCGTCGAAGTAATGTCTCAACTTTCGGGATGTTATCAGTATGGCGTAGAGCAGTTTCTGAATCTGTGGGTACCTGGTCTTGGATTCGTTGAGTACCTCACTAATGAAATAAATTGGCCGCTGTACCTTGTAGGCGTGGCCCGGCTCGTCACGCTCGACCACCAGTGTAGTGGAAACCACCCGATCGGTTGCCGCAATGTAAAGTAGGAGAGTTTCGTCTTCTCTGGGAGCAGTAAGTACCGGAGGTGACGTGAGGTATTGTTTCAGCTGCATGAAGGCAGCGTCTGCTTCCTCCGACCACTCGAACTTCTCGGACGCTTTGAGCAGTTTGAAGAACGGTAGTCCTTTTTCTCCTAATCTTGATATGAAACGGCTTAGAGCAGCCATGCAGCCGGTGAGCTTCTGGACATCCTTCACCTTTTTTGGAGGCTTCATGTCTAGAACAGCCTTGACTTTCTCCGGGTTAGGGCGTATGCCGTCGTAACTGACGACGTTGCCGAGCAATATGCCAGAAGGGACACCAAAGATGCACTTCTTTGGGTTTAATTTCCATTGGAACGTATTAAGGGCTGCGAAGGTGCGTTCCAGATTGTCAACAAGGGTATGTGCTTCCTTGGTTTTGACAACTACATCATCGACGTAAGGCCTCGACGAGGCCGTCTTTTATCTCGTCGTTGAGGCAGGCCTGTATAGCGCGTTGGTAGGTAGCACCGGCGTTTTTGAGCCCGAACGACATAGTCGTGTAGCAGTAGGCGCCGAAAGGCGTGATGAAAGATGTCTTGATCTGGATCGTCCTTTTTGAGAGCGATCTGGTGATAACCAGAGTAGCAATCAAGAAAGGAAAGCAGCTCGCAACCGGCGGTTGAATCTACGACCTCGTCTATGCGAGGTAAGCCAAAGGGGTCCTTAGGGCAGTGTTTGTTGAGATCAGTGTAATCAACTGCACATTCTCCATTCATTATTCTTTTTGCGTACAAGAACCGGGTTGGCTAACCATTCCGGATGATACACTTCTTTGATAAATCCGGCTGCCAAAAGCCGTGTAACTTCTACCCTAATCGCCTCCTTCTTGTCGCGAGCGAACCGTCGTAGCTTCTGCTTGATTGGTTTGGCTTTGCTGTTGACATTTAAGGAGTGCTCAATCAAGTCCCGAGGTACACCGGGCATGTCGGAAGGTCTCCATGCAAACACATCCACGTTGCCCCTCAAGAACCTGACGAGCGCGTTTTCCTATTTGGGATCCAGGTCGGCCCCGATGAGGGCCGTTTTGCTGGGATCGCCCTCGACCAGCTGGATCGTCTTGTGCTCCTTGGATCTGATGTTCTTGCGCGGAACCTCGAGCTCTAGGATCTCCAGGTGGTCGGTCGGGGTTTTCTTAGCGTCGAGAATGGTCTCGGCCATGCGAATAGAGAGGTCGTGGGCCTCTGCTATTTTGAAGCTGTCGTCCTCGTAGGTGTAAGCTGCGTATACGTTGCCCCTGAGGGTTAAAACTCCTTTCTCAGTAGGCATCTTGAGCACCAGATACCTGTAATGAGGTATGGCCATGAACTTGGTGAGCGATGGGCGACCAAGAATAGCATGGTAGGTGCCGTCGAAATCAGCGACCACGAAGTTGACGTAGTCGGTGCGGAAGTGGTCCGGAGTCCCAAACTGCACCGGTAGCATGATCTGCCCGAGAGGTGTGGAGCTCTGTCCGGGGAGAACGCCCCAGAACTGTGCCTCGTACGGCTTCAGGTCCGCCTGGGCTATTTTCAGAGCAGGCAGGCTGTTCTTGAACAGTATATCAATGGAGCTGCCGCCGTCGATCAGTACCCTGTCGAATTGAACCTTGTTGATGCAGGGATCGAGGACCAGGGGAAAACGTCCTGGCTCGGGTATGGTGGCCCATTGGTCTTTCCTGCTGAAGTAGATTTCACGGTGAGACCACGGAGGAAGCCGCGGATCGGTGAGAAGGTTGTCGGTGTTTGCCACGTTCAAGCAAGCGCGGGCGAGCAGCTTGCGTTCTCGTTTGGTCTCAATGGACACCTTGCCGCCGATGATGGTGTGCACGCGACCAGTCGGCTTGACGTATTTATGACGAGGATCTGCATCGTCGTCGTCGTTGTCCTCATTGCGCTGTTCCCCCGCGTCGTTAGGCTTGTCGGACGTATCCGGAGCCTGTTGACGCGTGTAGATAGTTTTGAGGACGCGGCAATTCTCCATGGTGTGGTTTGACTTAGGATGGAGCTGGCAGGGTCCCTTCAATGCTTTGGCGTAGTCGTCCTCGTAGTTTTGACGTCCGCTGCCCTTTTTCACAGTATTGACCTCGCCGTCGTCTTCCCGAGCGCGCTTGCTCCTGTAATCGTCACGGCGGTTGCGCCGCTGATTACGTTGATCACGGTGGTCGCGGGGATCGTTGCGCTGGTTGCGGCGGTCAAAATTATCGCTCCGACCACGATTGCCACGGTAATCGTCGCGGTGTGGGGGGTGGTCGGGTCGTGTAACTCTTGCTGCTTCTTCAACGATTATCTTTTTAGCGTCGTCAGCGTCCGCATATTTCTTAGCGGTGGCCAAAAGCGCTGTGACCGATTCGGGTCTCTTCCGGAGGAGCTTGTCTCTTAGGGCGTCATGGAAGCGGAGGCCGGTGACAAAAGCCTCGATTGCTTCATTGTTGGATATTGATGGGACCTTGATGCGCATCTCCGAGAAACGCCGAACGTACTCGCGTAGTGGTTCATCCTTTCGATCTCGGATCCGTTGCAGATCGTACTTGTTGCCGGGTTGTTCACAAGTAGCGATGAAGTTGTCGATGAAGGCCTGCCTGAGCTCCTGCCAAGAGTCAAAATAGTTCGCTGGCAAGCTAACCAGCCATTGGTGACCTGCATGACCAACAACGACTGGGAAGTAGTTAGACATGACGTGCTCGTCAGCCATGGCTGAGCGGCACGTAGTTTCGTAGAGCATGACCCATAATTCTGGGTTTTCCTTGCCGTCGTACTTCTGAAGCTTCTCGAGCTTGAAATTCTTGGGCCATATGACTTGGCGCAGGTGTGGAGTGAACTGCTTCAGACCCGGCGGACCGTGGGCGGTGTCATACTCCATACGGCGATAGCTTTCATGGGATGCACGATCGTCGGCTCTCTGGTTGATGCGGGCACGCAGATCACGTCCACCGAGGTGATGGCGGAGATCGTTATTGCCATCGTGGCGATCTCGATTGCCATCTGGATTAGCCTTGCGACCGTGGTTATCGCGGCGATTGTCGCGGTTATCTCGGCGGTTGTCTCCCCGAACGTCGTGGCGGTTATCCTCCCGGCGGCGGTTGTCGTCCCGACCATCATCGCGACCGCCGTTTCCTGCCTTGACGGTTGTCTGACGGGTCGTTATTGCGCGAGCCACGTTGGTTGAGTGGCTGTGAGCGACTTGAGTATTGACGGCTGTAGCTTGATTCGACAGAAACTGATGGAGCCCGGGCTTGGTTCATCTCTGCGGTCTGAGCCATAGCAGCCGTCAGATAAGCTTGTATGTCATCACGGATTACTTGAGTCTCGGGAGTGTTGGGCAGCCGCTGCATTGTCGCCATGGCGACGGCTACGTTGGCACTTGGGGTCTTGAAGACTTGTTTATCCCCCACCCTGTCGAAAGCATTGTTGAGGTCACGCGGTTGGACCCTTATGCGTCGTGCCTCCTGGTCTGCTTCAGCTTCGGTTTGCCAGCGATTAAACCGGTCAATATTGCGTGCTTCACGTGCAGTCTTCTCTTGTTCTGTTTCGCCAACTGCTGGCGGCTCGTCGTTGCTGACAACATGGATCAAATCCCCCCGTCTTGGCGGGAAAGACGGAAATTGGGGGAAACCCGGTGCGTGGTCTGGTAGATCCAGATCGTATTTGACGCCTTCATCTTCGTGACGCTGAAGCTCGGTGTGGACAGATGCGTTAGACGCGATGCCGGATGAGGAGCTGGAGTCACCCTCTCGGACGGTGTGGATGGATCCTTCCTGATAATCTTCAATCCGGACCATGTTGACGATGTTGCATGACTTCGGCCGAGATTGGTGCACAGGAAGTAGATCCGAGCGGCGTCGCAGGTTGTACGCGTAGCTGGAGGCAGCGTTTTGCAGGCCGTAGGGCTGGACCTGGTGATTCTCCGTTGGGGCTTCGTACTCGCAGAGTCGGAGACCCGTCGCAAAGGCTGGCTGGCGACGAGCGGAGCGCCCCTCAGGAGTAGATACGACCACAAGATCTGTTCCGAGTCGTGCAGGACGACTGGTCCGAGCTGGTCGGATAGATCTGTTGTGGGGAGATGTTACCTGCTCATTAGGTTGGCTTTGAACCGTACTTACCAGAGCTAGGGTTTCAGTGAGTTTGATGCCGACCTGATCGATGGAGTCGATCAAGTCGGTGTCGTCGATCTGTTTTCCTCTGTAGCGGGGAAGCGGACGACGGGTGGTCGGCGTGGCTGTAAGCGTGGTCGGAGCCAGATGTACCGTGGTTGGAGCCAGATCCATCGTGGTCGGAGCCACGTTCGTCGTGGTCGGAGCCGTGTTCACCGTGGTCGGAATCGTATTCACCGTGGTCGGAGCCGTAGCTGATGCAGGTGAAGTAGCCGTCGGCGCGGGTTGAATCCATGCCTCCTCCGCGGTCATGGTGGTGGAGACGTCGGGGCCGGTGGTCCAGGTGATCTGGCCGACGGTGAACGTGAGGCCGTTGGGCGTAGCCATGGAGCCAGAGACGATGACCATCTTGTTTGCTTGACGAGCAGTACGCACACCCCCTACCTGGCGCGCCACTGTCGATGAAATATGGTCGGCAGTCTACCTAGGGGTATGCCCAAGGTAGTAGATTATCGGCAGACAGATGCGCAAGCCCCCAACAAGACGGTAACGCAAGACAGACACGAGGTTTTATCCAGGTTCGGCCGCCAATAAGGCGTAATACCTACGTCCTGCGTCTAATTTGTATTGCTGTATGTCAATGAGAGATGTCTTTTAGAGGGGTCCCCTGCCCGCCTTATATAGTCCGGGGGGCAGGGTTACAGATCTGGAAACTAATCCTAGTCAGTTACAATTGCCATATGTGGCCGGACAAGGATTCCTATTCTAACCGACCAGGATCCTGCTTGGTCGCCAAATCCGCCTTGATTCCTTGTGCGGGACTCCGATCAGGTGGACCGAGCCGCACGTCGTTTTTCGGGTGGACTGAACCCATCGATCCGGGCCAGCCCAAGCTTCGCCGTAAGGGTATAGGGGTTAATACCCCCACACCCATGTATACCTTGAATAGTCATCCACAATCACAAGACAATAGAGATTTCCTCCCAAACTCTTGTATGTTGTTGGTCCAAATAAATCCATGTGTAGGAGTTCTAGCACTCTTGTGGTTGACATGAAAGCTTTGGTTGGATGAGTGTTTGCAACTTGCTTGCCGGCTTGACATGCACTACAAAGCTTGTCATTCTCAAACTTCACATCCTTCAACCCTCTCACCAAATCATTCTTCATGAGCTTCTTGAGTGAGCTCATCCCAACATGAGCTAGTCTTCTATACCATAGCCACCCAAGTGTTGTTTTGGTGAATAGGCAAGTCTTCAAGTTTGCATCTTCAGAGGTGAAGTCAACTAGATATAAGTTGTTGTATCTAAATCCATTGAATATCACTTGATTGTCATCTACCTTGGATACAACAACCTCCTTCTCGGTGAACAAGCATTGAAAGCCAAGATCACACAATTGCCCAACGGATAGTAAGTTGAAGCTCAATGAAGCAACATAGAGCACATGGAGATGGAATGATCATTTGATATTGCCACTTTGCCCAATCCTTTAACCTTGCCCTTTGAATTATCTCTAAATATTATTTTCTCTTGTCCATCTACCTCTTCATCTAGTGAGGTGAACATACGAGGATCACCGGTCATATGTTGAGTGCAACCACTATCAATAACCCAATGACTTCTACCGGTCTTGTAGTTCACCTACACACATGAGATTCAAACTTTAGGAATCCAAACTTGTTGAGGACCCTTCACCTTCTCAACAAGTGACTTAGCCACCCAAATCTTCTTAGGCCTACTCTTATTGGGGGGGTCCTAAGAACATGACTTTCATCTTTCTACTTGAATCTTTTCTAAGCATGTAGTGAGCATTGAAAGCAAAGGGTCTAGCATGCTTGGGCAAGGGTTGTGGCGGTGGAGTTTGACATTCATGAGCAAAGTGGCCTTCTTGTCCACAGTCAAAACATCTCTTTGGCTTTGGCTTTGGCTTTGATTGTTGTTGTTGAGCTTGAGCCTTCTTCTTCTCTACACTTGCCACATATCCAATGCCACTTCTATCCATCTTCATGACGGCGTTCATGAGTAGCTCACTTTGGAGATGCTTGCCTCTAGCAAACTTGCTCAATCCCACCTTGAGATGCTCTTTCTCCATCTTGAGCTTCTTGTTCTCTTCCTTGAGAACATCATTGTTCTTCTCTTCCTTGAGCTTCTTATTTTCTTCTTTGAGCTTCTCATTTTCAAGGATCAAACCTTTGTCATGATTAAGAGTTTCTAGCGCAATGATGTTGTGGCTTTTCATCTCTTTAGATCTTTCATGAGCTTATCATTATCACTCTTGAGCTTGACATACTCATCATAGTCATTGCACTCAACCACTTGCTTACCTTTGCTACTAGATCCATGCTCAATGCTCTCATCAATTAAATCATCACATGAAGTAGCTATATCAATCTTAACAACATGGTTAGTAGCATCATGAGGCTCATTTGGTAAAAATTCTTGAGCAATAACAAGAGTATCATGATTAATCTTAAGAGTAGTGTATTCATCTTTTAGCTTGCTGTGGCTAGTGATGAGTTCATTGTGCACCCACTCAAGTTTATCATGTTTATCTTTAAGCTCTTTCTTGGAAGATTTGAGCTCCTTGAGTTTGGATGATATAGCATCATTGGTTTCTCTAAGCTCATCATTAGCCTTTTCCAAAGTATCACACTTAGCTAAGAGTGAATCATTTTTAGCATCAAGCTTTTCATTTGTAGCTCTACTCTTTCTAATGATCTTAGTATATTTTCTTAATATTTTGACAAGATCATCATATGTAGGTGAGTCATCATCATCGCTATTGCTATCATCATCACTAGCATGCTCATCGTCACTACTATCATCACTCTTAGTTACCTTGTGTTCACCTTTGGCCATAAGGCATAGGTGTGTAGAGGATGATGGCGATGGTGGCGGTGAAGATGCAAGATCAATAGCAATGGCAGCCACCTTTTTATCATCACTATCTTCATTGGATGATCCACTTGATGAATCTATGTCCGTGAGCCAATCACCGACAATGTAGGCCTTTCCACTCTTCTTCTTCTTATGGAAGTCCCTCTTCTTGCCATCTCTCTTCTTGTATGGCTTATTCTTTTTCTTCTCATCTTCATCTTCATTGCTTAAGTCATCTTTCTTGCCCTTGTTCTTGTTCTTGAACTTGTCTTTCTTGGACTTTGTGCATTGATGAGCTAGATGACCAAGTTCGCCACAATTGTAGCAATCCATCTTGGAGATTGGCTTTCTTCTTGAGCTAGTGAAGAACTTCTTCTTGCCATCAAACTTGATGCCACTCTTGTTTAGCTTCTTTAGCATCTTGGCGGTCTTCTTCACCATGAGAGCAAGACTTTCTTCATCATCTTCATCACTTGAGATCTCATACTCAAGTCTTGCTTTGCCCTTATCTTGGCTAGCTTTTAATGCTAAGTCCTCTTTCTTCTTTGTAGAGGATGAGCCATCTTGTGGCGTGATGTGCATGTACATCTCATGAGCATTGATCTTTCCCAAGATTTGTGTCGGTGTAGCAGTGGAAGGATCACCTTGATGTAGCACGGTCACAATGTGCCCATATTTGTCAATGGGGAGGACACTCAAGATCTTTCTCATAATGTCGGATGGTGACATTTGAGTAAGTCCAAGCCCATTGACTTCCTATACAAGAACATTTAAGCGAGAATACATCTCATTAGCACTTTCTTTGGGAAGCATTTCAAATGAATTTAGCTTTTTGATCATAAGATGATAGTGTTCCTCATGCTCACTCTTGGTTCCCTTATGGAGCGCACATACGTCCGACCATAGTGCATGGACGTCTTTGTGGTTCCTTACATGGTTAAACACATCTTTGCAAAGGCCTCTAAAGATGGTGTTGCGAGCCTTTGCATTCCATTTTTCATAATTTACCTCATCGCCTTGTAGGTTAGTAGCGCTTTGAGGTTTTGGGAAGCCTTGCGAGGCGGCTCTAAGAATACCAACGTCTAGAGCTTCTAAGTACGCTTCTATGTGAATTTACCAATATGGAAAGTCATCTCCCTCAAAGATAGGAGGAGGTCCATCCCCATGAGACATCTTGCTCTAAGCGGTTAAGCTTAAAAATGTGAGCATGAGGCTCTGATACCAATTGAAAGGATCAAGATGCCTAAGAGAGGAGGGTGAATTGGGCTAATTCTAAATTTTCTTGCAATAATCAAATCCTATGAATAGCCCAATTAACCCCTTGTGCCTAGAAAAGTGTTTCTACCAAACTAACGCACAAAGGACTTACAACCTATGTTCCAAACTTACTCTAGCATGGCAATTCTATGAATGTAACAACAAGTATTGAATTGTACAAAGTAAATACTCAAAGTAAATGCTCAAAGTAAAGAGAGAGAGGAACGCGACGATGTTTTGCTGAGGTATCGAAGAGTCGCCACTCCCCACTAGTCCTCGTTGGAGCACCCACGCAAGGGTGTAGCTCCACCTTGATCCGCGCAAGGATCAAGTGCTCTCTACGGGTTGATTCTTCGACACTCCGTCGCGGCAAATCACCCAAAGCTGCTCAGAACTTGGGTTGGGTCACCCACAAGCTCCACCGGGTGATCACCAAGCTCCCAACCACCACCAAGCCATCTAGGTGATGGCGATCACCAAGAGTAACAAGCACGAACTCTCACTTGACCACTCGAAGCCTAATGAGAAGATAGATGCACACTTAGCTACTCTTGATTCACTAATGAGGCTACTCTCTTTAATTCTCAAATCTCAATCACCTTACTAGGACCTTGCTCTTCTTGGCACTCACAAACATGTTTCTCAGCTGTTGGAATGAGCAAAAGTAACTCCACACATGAGTGGAGCTTCTATTTATAAGGCAGCCTAAAAAATGAAACGTTATGAGCTTCTGCGGGGTGACCGGACGCTCCGGTCGTGTTGATTAGATGCTCCAGTCAGTTCAACCCACGAGCTAGTGAGATTGTGTTGAGCGGACGCTGGTAGGGTCCGGTCAGAACTGACCGGACACGTCCGGTCGCATGAAACCCTCACTGGATGCTTACTGGACTCGACCGGACGCTGAACCCTCAGGGTCCGGTCATAGATTCCCTTCTCTAGAACCTTACTGGAGTCGACCGGACGTTGCCTTGCAACATCTGGTCACTTGACCTCTCTAGCGTCCGGTCGCACCGAACGCTGTCTGCTGATCAAATGAACTGATCAAACCCTACGGCCAGCGTCCGGTCGCACCGGGGCCAGCGTCCGGTCAACATTTGATCCTCCATTCACTTCTAACTCTCGATCATATGTGAATGAAGTTTGCTCCAAAGGATCTTAGGCATTCATAGGAGCTACCTAGAGCTAGTTTTAACAAGTGTGCACCACACCTAACTCACTAGACTCAACTAGGTCAAGCTACGCGTCCATACCCCCCTTAATAGTACGACCAAAGGAAAAACAAAGTCCTAAACTACTCTAAGTGTCACTCCAACTCTAATCGACACTTAGAACTAGTCATCCTTAACCTTGTCGTCCATCCTTTGAAAATCAAAATAATTTCCATCATAGGGGCATGACAACTTTGATTGCTCAATCGATCTCCATTACCATGACCTAACTTAATTACCTCTGCAAAACACACGTTAGTCATAGTAATCTTGTATTGTCATTAATCACCGAAACCTAACTAGGGGCCTAGATGCTTTCAAGCACCTGCTCTACTTTCAAGCAAGGGTTGAGCAATCAGAACCATTTTACCATCTTTCATCTTCTAGTTCTTACTACGGTGCTAGACCATAGTCAAGTCATACCGTCTCACGGAAATGGCGATTCGTGAACCAATGTATCCTAGCTGGGTAACCCAAAACACATGCCCCGATTATACCCTAGGCACAAACAAGACCAACCCCTTCCACTCCTATCACAGGGTCCAGGTCTCTATCCAAACTTGGACTCCAAGCCCCCACACTTGAGATCTAGTCTTAATATGGTGCTTAGACCTCTATCTTTTCCCGCCTCCAATCAGTCGGTCCGGAAAGAGCCAGAACCCACGACAAAGTGCGTATCGAGCCTTCCCACTTTCATAAGCAAGTATATGCTTTGGATAATAAGTCTGTGACCTGACTACCATCCACAGCAACGGATGGTCCTTAATCGACATAAACAGGGAAAACGGTGTAACCAAGCTAAGCCCCGTTGGCCGCAGGACATAATCTGCTACATCCACCAATACCCATACCATATCCCTGCCATGTCTTTATTTTTCCTTTCATCATTTTATTATGAGAGTAATAATAATCACCTTTTGTGAGTAACGACAGGTTACTCATGCTAACGAAAACCTAAGCATAGCAGCTACTCGAACCTGTACTAGTAGGACTAATAGGACAGTTATATCTATGCAGGCATTTTTCATAAAATTCCTATAACATAAATGCACATAACATATATAAACAGTTATTATAAAAATAAGAGGTTATGCACCGGGGCTTGCCTTGAGCAGGCGCGGTGTCAGCTAAGTCAGTCAGTGGTGGCTCTGGGATCTCCTCTTGCACGAGAATCTCCTCCTCGTACTCCACGACGATCTCATCAGAGTCGTGATCGTCGGTGGTCATGATCTCTGCCAACTCGTTCTCTACTTGTATGCGACGATGATGCAACAATTAGCATTTAAGCAATAGCAACTCCTTAACTAATAATACGCATACTAAGCTACTAAGCTAGCTCTAATGACTAAGGTACCAAGCTATCTATCATCTTTACCGAGCAAAGTGTTGGGTTCAACTAACAAACACCTAGCTTTACCAAGGAAGGACATATCTTTATTTCTACTAATGATTTAATGTATATTTGAAACTAAGAGCATTTAACTACTATAATGCTTAGTCTATTCTAAAGCTATAAAAATTATAGTGAGCACATAATAATATAATGAAGCTACTATAAAAATTTCAGGACTAACGCTATCACTAATTTACCACAAAAATTCCTATACTAATTCTCCTAACAATATTAAACATTTTCAAATGATTTAATAGCTCCTGGTATCAACATGTACACATATGAACTAAATACACTAATCGATAGAGCACAATTTTAGGAACCTAACAAAACTTGTTCATAATTTTTGGACACCTACATAATTTTATATGATTTACCATGTCGATGACTTTGCAAAAGTGACCTCAAACTCCTCTTAATTTATAATTAAGTACTAACACTATTTTCTCCTCTCTCAAAACTTCTCACTTAATCCTCTGGGCTTTCCCTAATTCACCAACGCACACCCCCGGCGACCCAGCACACGGTAGCATGACGGACGGTGACACAGCGTGGCTACGTCAGCCACCAGGGACCTACGACCGACCACCTAATAGGCCAGTCACCATCTCTGACCTGAGCGGCTACGCTAAGTGGCGGTGCGGGGTGACACGACTGACTGGGGAAGGCTGCAGTGGCACGTGGCCATCCGAGACGACTACACAGCTGCCCCGGTGATGTAGAGCACCTAAGAACCAAACTGGCTAGCGAGGGAGCATCAGTAGACTACCATGGACCTAGCCGAGGTGACGGTTGGGGTGAAGGATGGCGAAGGAGAGCTGGCCACATGCGGCTGAACCATCCGTCGGCGTACCGCGGTGGCACGGTCACGTTAGCGATGACGTGGAGATGGTAGCGGTTCGGCTAAGGCGCGTAGGGTGATGAGGGAGTCAAGGCTATGCTAGTGGTGCAGGTGAATTGGTTCGAGATGGGCGGTAGGAGGGTTGCCCACGTCCATGGCCGGACACGGCCTTCTCGGCACGGTAGCGGGAAAAGCTCTAAATTGGAGCTTGGCCATGCTTGCTTCAAGGTTGGGTGGGGGTTAAGGGTCAGGTGGCTTAATGGAGGATCCAAGGACGTAATGAATCAAGCGATGGTGATTCAACCATGCCAAATTAAGCGAGCGGATCGGGCGGTCACGGTGGCAGAGAGGGAGATGCAGGTCTAGCTCGGCTCGTCCTCGCCTTGGCGGCAAGTGGCTGGCTGAACCCGAGGTGGCATCTTGCACCCGCTATGTGACAACATAGCTAGACCATGTGCGCACGCACAGAGGCAGGTGGGGGCACGACATGTGCGATCGCGGTGCCTTTAAGGCGAGGCGACAACGCGAGGCAGCTGGGATAGCCCACTTGTGTGCGAGGACATGGCGAGCAGTAGCACAGCACAGCGTTGCAGTGGCATCGGTAGCGGTAATAGGAGGCAGGGCTATAGTACGGATGTGACAGCGAGGTGATGGGGCCGTCGGTGGCTCTGTCGTGGTGAGGGGCGGTGCAGGCGGTAGCAGCAGCGGCTCTACGCGGCAAGGCCAGCGGCGGCCGGGCCGCAGTTAGGCCTAAGGCAGCCACGGCCGGCCACGCACGACTAGCGCAACAATGCTGAGTGCCCGAGCCTGGTGACCACATCCACCCGGCGAGCCAGCCTGAGAATGTGCGTTGCATGAATTTAAAAGTGTCGATAAAGACTAAATGGTCGAGGTTGACAATAAATTGCCTTTACTATGCTAAAGAGGCCTATTAGGCTACCAATCCGAGCTAAAATGCGACACCACCTCTTAACCCAATCTCTCAAAATAATTTGCTAAACATAGCAATGTCTAGCTCTTGACAAACTTAGAAATTTTCTAAGTTTTTGAGCTGAACTTGATTTCAATTTGCAATTCCTAGGCTAGTAGAAATATTAGTTAGTAATATCATTTTTTAATAGCAAGTATTTCGCTGTCATCTACAAAGTTCAAATTTTAAACTTTATTTAAGTGTCACATATATGTTCTATAGCATTTTTGTTCAATAAAAATTAGTTTTAAACCCTACTTATATACATGAGTTATTGAATCAATTTTCGTTTAGCATTTTTATTAGTCATTTTAGGTTACAAGAAATTGATTGACACACTTTATCACATGCACTAACACATAAACATGATGCTCATGACATGTTTTAGTAAATGATTTAGGGTGTAACACCGAGGGTGTTACATTCGTGGCTAGCTCCAATGATTGTGAGGGGTCTTGAACCTTCTTCGATGGAGAGCCAAAAGGTAACTCTAGTGGATTGCTCTTGTCATTGAGTTACCTCATTTGTGGGTAGGTTCTTGAGGTGTCCAATTATGTGGACGAGGTTCGTGCAACACCTCTTAACCGCTGAACCATCAAGTGTTGGTCAACATAATGGGGACTAGCGTGCTGGCAAGCATGTAAACATCGGAAGAAAAATTGATGTGTCAATTGTCTCTTGGATTTCTCTTAGTGATTGATTGGTATTCATTTTGTGATTGGTTCATTCCTCAATGCAATGATATAATCATCTTACTCACTTTATTACTTTCTCGTAAACTAGTTATAGCAAGCTCTTTAGTGTAACGAGAATTGAGAGCTTGCTTTGTAGCTTAGTTTTATCTACTGGAGCTCTTTAGTGTAGCTTTGTTGAGAGCTCTTAGTGAGTAGTGACTTAGCCTCTTGAATGCATAGAGATCATAGCAGCTAGAATTGTTGGATAGGTGGCTTGCAATTCTTGTAGAGCTAAAGCAAAATTGCATTACGTCGGTTGTCATACTAATCAAATTGCTCTAATGATCTTATAGATTTTTAAATAGGTTATTCACCCAGCTCTAGCCATATTAGGACCTTTCACACGAGCACGGCCCGGCCCGGTGGCATGTAGGCCGGGGATGGCATGGCCCGGAGTAGCAAGCCATGCTTGGGCCGTACCCTAGGCCCATGGGCTGGCATGGCATGGCCCGTTAAAATCATCTAGGCCTGATAAAGGCCTACAAGTATATATAAAGTGCTTCTATTTGTTAACCCTAATTCCTAGTTTCCCACTCTAGCCACCACACCCACGACTTCTGTTGTCACGCGATCCTCGTGGACGCGTGTTCGTGTGAGCCTCCTCTCCTTCCCTATCAGATGCCCCCTCCCTTCCATCTCATTCTCTCTGTCTTCCTTCATTTCTCTTAGATCTAGTGCGACCATGGATGATAGGAAGAGCAACCCCAACCTCAGCGCGTCAGCGGTGGTGTGTGGCCCTGCTGCTGCCATGGTGAGTCACCGTCGCTGGCCTACGTTGGTGAGGACTGAGGAGCAAGCTAGAGCCACGCGCGGGAACAACATTAGCGCTACTGCGGTCGTCGCGACCGGCCTACGGTTGGCTTGGCCCTACCCGGCCTATCGCCTGCGGCGCCCTACCCCTGCCTTCTTCCCTCCTAGCCTCTCCTTCCCTCTCTCAGTGGGCCTCAGGCTAGCTTGGGCCTATGGTCATGGCGGGCTTTTCGAGCTAGCCTGGCCCAAAAATTGTCCCGAGGGGCTATGCCTGGGCCGATGGCTAGGCACGAAGCACGGCCTTGCCACGACCCATCGGCCCGTCGTGCCCTACATGGCCCAGCCGATTGGGTCATGTCTGGCCTAGGTTCGTGCCGGGCCAGGCCCGAGCGGCCGGAATGGCCATTTGTGTCTCCACCGCGCCCGAGCACGTCTGCCTACCTTCCTCCGTCTCTATCGCGCCTTTAGCCCATCACGACTGCCCGCCTTCCTCCATCTCCACCGTGCCACCCGTCTGCCGTGGCTTTCTCCAGTGCGCGGACGGCCTTCTCCACTAGAGCGGTGACAGCTTACGCCAGATCCATCGTGGCCTTCTCCAACGGACCTATTGTGGCCTTCTCCACCAGAGCGGAGAGCTCTACACCGGCGAACTCCAAACGCCGATGAGCCTCCATTCTCAAACAACAAGGAGATGTTGCACTAAAAATGCATGTTGCAAACATATATTTCATGTGTTTCAAATGTTTTAGATGTATGTTGCATGTGTTTCGTATCGGTGTTGCAAAAATAGATCGGGATGTTGCAATGGCTATGCGGTATACGTACGTTTCAAGTGTATGTTCCAAATATTTCATTTGTACCAGATATATGTTACAAGTGTTTTCATCTGGATGTTGCATATACATGCATGTTGTAAACGTATGTTTCAAGTGTTTCAGGTGTTTTAATATATTTATTGCAAGTATTTCATCTGGATGTTGCATATGTTTCAATGGTTTTCAAATGTTTTTCAAGTGTTTTTGTAAGTGTTTCAAACGCATGTTTCAAGTGTTTCATCTGTCTTCTCTTGTATGTTGCAACTGTTGCATATGAATGTTTCAAAAGTAAATCTAATGTTGCACATATTGGGATGCACGTGGGAAGCGGCTAGCAGTGCGAGCGACGTCCGTGGCGTTGTGGGCCCACTGCTGGGGCGCTCGCTCGCTCGCTGAGTGAGTACCATCCGACGCTAGCGTCTTAGATCAGACGTCTGGGCGCTAGCAAGGCCAATATAACTATTGTCACTTGTGCGCCCTGTTCGTTTCGCTAAAATTTAGCTTATGCTACTGCTTGAGCAGCCCTCAACCTCAGCGAGTCAGCGGTGGCATGTGGCCCTGCTGCTGCCATGGCGAGTCACCGTCGCCGGCCTGCGTCGACGAGGAGCAAGCTAGAGCCACACGCGGGAACGGCGTTGGCGCTACTACGGTCGTCGCTGTCGGCCTGCGGTCGGCTCGGCCCTACTCGTCCCGCCTCCTGCGGCGCCCTGCCCCTGCCTCCTTCCCTCCCAGCCTCTCCTTCCCTTTCACAGTGGGCTTCGGGCTAGCCCGACCATGTGGTCGTGGCGTGCTTTTCAAGCTAGCTCGGCCCGAAAATCAGCCCGAGGGGCCATGCCTAGGCCGATGGATAGGCACGAAGCATGACCTTAGCAAGGCCTGTCGGCCCGTCGTGCCCTACATGGCCCGCCCGATCGGGCCGTGTCTAGCCCAGGCTTGTGCCGGGCAGGGCCGGGAGGCTAGAATGGCCATCTGTGTCTCCACCGCGCCCGAGCGCGGCCGCCCACCTTCCTCCATCTCCATCGCACCTCTAGCCCACCGCGGCCGCCCGCCTTCCTCCATCTCCACCGCGCCAGCCGTTCGCCGTGGCTTTCTCCAGCGCGCGGACGACCTTCTCCACCAGAGCGGTGATAGCTCACGCCAGATCCATCGTGGCCTTCTCCACCGGGCCTATTGTGGTCTTCTCCACCGGAGCGGAGAGCTCTACACCAGTGAACTCCAAACGCCAACGAGCCTCCATTCTCAAACAGCAAGGAGATGTTGCGCTGAAAATGCATGTTGTAAACATATGTTTCATGTGTTTCAGATATTTTAGATGAATGTTGCATGTGTTTCGTATCGGTGTTGCAAAAATTGATCGAGACGTTGCAATGGCTATGCGGTATGCATACGTTTCAAGTGTATGTTCCAAATATTTCATTTGTCCCAGACATATGTTATAAGTGTTTTTATCTAGATGTTCCATATACATGCATATTGTAAGCGTATGTTTCAGGTGTTTTCATACATCTGTTGCAAGTGTTTCATATGGATGTTGCATATGTTTCAATGGTTTTCAAATGTTTTTCAGGTGTTTTTGCAAGTGTTTCAAATGTATGTTTCAAATGTTTCATCTGTCTTCTCTTGTATGTTGCAACTGTTGCATATGAATGTTTCAAAAGTAAATCTGGTGTTGCACATATTGGGATGCGCGTGGAAAGCAGCTAGCGGCGCGAGCGACGTCCGTGGCGCCGCGGCCCGCTGCTAGGGTGCTCGCTCGCTCGCTGAGTGAGTACCATCCGACGCTAGTGTCTCAGATCAGACATCCGGGCGCTAGCAAGGCCAATATAATTATTGTCACTTGTGCGGCCTGTTCATTTCGCTGAAATTTAGCTTATGCTGATTTACTGTAAGAGAAAAACACTAAAAATAATGCTGAAGTAGTGCCGCAGAACTGGACGAAAATTTGTGTATATAATTGTCCAAGCGCTGTGATGGCCGTGCGCCACACATACGCGTACGCGGCGACGCAACGAAATAAAGCGCCCGGCCACGCCCGGCGCGGAGACGACGAAACTAAAGGAAGCACGGCTAGAAGATAACGAGATAGCTAGGAAAAACAAACAAAGCAGCAGGGCGATAGATATGTGGTGCCGTGGTGGGTCGACAGTCGACACGTAGCGCAGGTGGTCGTCGTCAGCATGAGCCGAACTGCCATATGCACAGCAGCACACGACGCTACGTACGTAAGCTGCAGCAAAGGCATGCATCGACGGATCCAATCGTGTGTGCAGGCAGGCAAGCAAGCAAAGCTAAGCTGTTGCGTCGTATCGTATGGAGAGCATTACACGACACGACACGATCGTCGACGACGTATGTATGTACTCGCGTGATGATCGAATGCACAAGTAGTGCTCCTGTTTCTTGCATGGGTTTGGTGCATTCTGAATCGCAAGGAAACACGCCACTCGCTTATGGCCTGCCTAACTGGCTATCTTCGCTCTCTCATGCATCTCATCTCTCTGTACTTTGGCATGCATGTGACCATGGTCCATGGAACCAAAGTCCATCGATACAAATCTCCAAGGTTTTCGTTCCTTAGTACCTAATCCAATAGCTTTATTTGGAAATCAGCCGCATGCTTGCACAAATCTCAATATCTTTTTTCCATCTATAAAAGGACAAGCCAAGGCACCCGACTCGTGCATGTCTCTGCAACTACATACTGCTGGCTGACTGCTGATGTCTCGTACTCTCCTAGGCTCCTAGTCCTAGCTAGTCTCGTACGTACACCCAATCATATACCACTCGTGGATTTCACCTCTATCCTCTGGTCAGTTCACCGACCGAGCACACAGCAACCGCCATGAAGAGCATTGGCAAGGCGGCCGAGCTCGTGAGCAAGGCGGTGGGCGCGCTGCGGCGGAAGGCCGGCGTCCTCAAGGCCCGCCTCCTCTTCCTGGCCTCGACGCGCCGCAGGGCCGCGGTGCTCGCCGGGATATCCCGCCACATCCGCGCGCTTACTACGCCGCGCCAGCCGTGCCAGGAGAAGGCGGCGGCGCAGCAGAGGCGGCACTACTGCCGCGGCAGCAGTGCGCCCCTCGCGCCGGCGGACGACGAGGACGACGGCGTAGTCCCCTTCTGCTTCCCCCACCGCCAGCACCCCGCCATCTTGCTACTAGTCGTCCAAGCAGTCGACGGCGACGCTGACGGCGGCAGCGACGGAGGGTGCACCGCCGACTCTGACTGGACACTCGCGCTGCGCTCGCTGTTCGATGATGACGAAGGTGGCCACCACCGTGGTGGCGATGGTTACTTGCTGGCGGCCGACGACGACGAGGACGACGGAGAGGACGCGACGTCGGTGATCGACGTCATCCGGAGGCGCCGGGAGGGAGACGGGCAGGAGTTCAGGATCGAGGACGAGATCGACCGGGCCGCCGACATGTACATCATCAGGGTTCGCCGCCGGATGAGCAAGCAGCTGGAGGAGCTAATTGTGGCGACCAGTGCTGGCTCTGCTTCCCATTAGTTTTGTTCTTTTTTTGGGTGTTCGATTCGCATGCGTGACAGTACTCGACTCTTGACCAAGTCCTTTGTGTTTGTTTCTTGTTTGCACTGCTGTAATATAAACTATTAATTTACTGGCCTGTTTGGAGTTTGGACGCAGAGATTCATTTTTCCGCGCATAAGCAGTGGCCTGTTTGTTTGGTTGAACTTTGCACTGCTGTAAACTACTGTATTTATTTTCCTTTTTGAGCGAACTACTGTATTTATTTGTACGGAGTACGATCTAAATCCTCAAAATGTTGTTTCGAAACAAGTCTTATAACAGTTATTCACTTGGTTTTCAATACTCAATGTCGGCCAAATTTACTATAATACCCAATAAATAAAAAACAAAAACAAAACACTATGCACATGAGTTGATCGTTATGCAAGAGTTCTTAACTCGCCCGCGGAAAGAGTTGATTGTCATGAGAATAACTCGCCCGCGGAAAGGGTTGATTGTCATGAGCTTATGTTGGTAACTATGACCAAGATACGACATGGACATAGTGCAATTTAAGCAACGCACTTCACATCCTAACAGGAAGAAGTTTATAAATACCAAGTGGCCTTGTACCGACCATGTATACACATACACACTGTTCGTTTGATCGTTTCTATGGCTTATAAGCCGGCTGATGCTGTTTTGTTTTGAGAGAAAAACACTGTATCATGGCTGATACGATCAAGCGAACACGGTGATAAAAGATGTTCCTAGGAATCATATATACTTTGGCAAATGGCAAAGTGACATGATGACAAAGACTTTTATAAACCCGCTTGCCAAGAAAAGCACCACTTAATGGCCTGAACAGAAACCTAAAAACAAAGCAATTATGCTAACCATAAGTATTATCGACTCGTATACCTTGATTTTCTGTTTATCTATCAAGAAGCAATGTAGAGAACAAGATCATGGAAAATATTATACGGACTCAAGTAGTGATGCAATTTGCATCCTAACAAGTTTACCAAAGTAGATTGTATACCATATATTACCCCACATGAAAAAGATGTCCTGAAATATAAAATTTGGTAAGCGACGTGCCAAACAATTATATAAACCCCAGTCATTGAAGGAATATACCCCCTTTATGCACAGTGGTGGATCTCAAAGGATTCAAACTTGTGTGTTGTGTCAAACTTATTGATTCTAAGTCAATTAATTAATACAAACATTACACAATTAACATATAAAACTCTATATTCTATGAAGGGAGTTAAATGTATTTTTGGTAAAAACTATGGAAACGGGTGGCCTCACCGCTTATACATAGATCTACCACTGCTTATGCATGGACGCGTGATGCCTCCAACATAATCCTAAAATAAAGATCTCATTCGCAAAAAGGAGAGGACCATTATGGAACTTAAATATATGAAATTTGGCAACTAATGTGACAAAAAATGTTTTATCAACCCACTTATATTAAAAAAAATACCACATAATGCCTTTTGGCTATCAAGAAACAAAACAAGGGGTTGGATAATGTGTGGGATGAACTCAAGTGAGGCTATCTACATCCTTATACAAGTTTGCTGAGTAGACCGTACCAGGAATGCCACGTGTAAAAGATGTCTCTAAATAATAAAATTCGGCATGTGACATAGTAGTAAATACTTGATCACGTGCTGTTTATTGATTGAAATAAAACCTGTGCGCGCATGATCCCCTCAACAGAAATCTAAAAACGAACCTGTCCCTAAAAACAAACCATGACAAGTGTCACCAGCAAACATACAACCACTACGCACGGACATCCCACGTCACAAAAACATGCCAAACATTTGCGAGGTAAAAAAACCAGCATAAAAAGGCCAATAATCATCGTCCATTTTTTCTCGATCACTTCTCCCATTTTCGCGTCTTCCACCCTCCTTCCATTCCATTCCGTTCGGACACACCGTCCTCGTTTCTCTCTCCTCCCCTCTTCTGTCCTGTCCTTCCCGTGCGAGCTCACGCGGTCCCCCACCGGCCCACCCCCACGAGCGCCTCCGCGGCGAGGAAGAGAGAGAGAGTCAGCAGGCGGAGCGGGGGGCGCGCGCAGATGGATCTGGAGAGGTCGCCGCCGGCGTCTCCGGCGGAGGTGGCAGTGGCCGGCGGCGGGGGCGGGGCCGCGGCCTGCTCCATCTGCCTGGATCCGGTGCTCGCCCGCGGCGCCGGCCGGTCCGTCGCCAAGCTGCAATGCGGACACGAGTTCCACCTAGGTCAGATTCCCTCGCGCCGCTGCTAGGCTACGGGGTTTCATCATCCGGATCTGCTTGTGATGGTCGCTTTGGTCGGGTACCGTGCGCCACGGGCGCAATTTGCCGTGGAACAGGCGTAATTTACTGTAAGAGAGGAATTCTGGTGGGTAGATTTTGAGGATTTCATAGCGTCATCGACGTGGTTCAGACTTGAACAACGGGGATATTTAGGCACATACATGTTCGGATGATGACGATGGGATGAGAACTGCACGTGTAAGAGTTACCGAGTAAGTAGAGCAGTTCCCGCGTAATTGGAGCCCCAGGTCTGACGAGCAAATCCGTAAGCTTGAATTTAGTGGTAATTTAGGTTGGGGATGGGAACTGCACGTGTAAGAGTAACCAGGTAAGTAGAGCCGTTCCCGTGTAATTGGAGCCCCAGGTGTGACGAGCGAATCCGTAAGCTTGAATGTAGTGGTAATTTAGGTTGTTTCACTAGCGGTTGGCCAGTTGCTTGTGGCAATTTAGCTTAGTTATTAGGTCTATAACGGCTTTTGCCTAGTGACAACATGAAAGGTTCGGACCTTTGGGGCTTGCTTTTCCAATTCAGGTCACACCTTCTTGTGTCAAGTACTGACTGCACCTGGAAATTTTGTCGAGCACCAAAGTTTAGTTCAACTTGAAGTCTTGAATACCATCAGCACAATTTGTTGTTGCATCTGCTTTTTTATCTTATCTCCAAGAATGTCTCTGTCCCCTCACCCCTGTGCGTTTATATGAACGTGAGCATGAAAAATACATTATGATATCTTAGGCAGATTGCTGAACTAAACACGTTTTTCTTGCCAGATTGTATTGGGTCCGCATTCAATGCAAAAGGAGCGATGCAATGCCCTAATTGTCGGAAGATTGAGAAAGGTCGCTGGCTTTATGCAAGCGGACATCGCCCCTCTGCTGATATTGATATGGGTGGCTGGGTGACTAGCGACAACTATGATATCACCTCCGAGCTTGTAAGTGCACATATTTGAGTAAATGAACATTTATGTGATACAAGTACTAACTTACATTACTGTTGATTCTGCTTCATGAGCAGTCGTCTTTTTAGTTTGTACTATAGGCACTAGAACAGGTGTTATAGACTTATAGTGCTGCTGGCTTACAATGTTTTGGTAGCTTGTTCTCCCTCTTTTCAGGGAGTAGTTTAACTAGGTAAATTGATATTTGACCGTAAATTTTCCCTATAATATTTTATTGATATGAGTTACAGTATCATAAATTCATATTCATCAGCAAATGATTTTGAATACGAACCTAACACTATCTTTGTGGCACATGACTCATGTTATTGGACTAATTGTTGGTCAAAGCATGAACTTGAATGGTCAAACTACACGTTATAAAAATTAAAGGAGGGAATACTAGAAGACACATTTTGCAGTCTTAGTACATCATTATTACCTGTCATAATTTAACCTTTCCTATTTCTCATTATCCTGTTGTCTTTATTCACAGCCTTTTGGATTTCAATGGTGCCCCTTTAGTGGATTCACCCAGCTAGCATCTGTGTTTGAGTAAGTACTTCTCCTTACCTTTGATTGGATGGGTTTTGCATCATGTTTTCAATGATTGTGAAGCAAGAATGAGGATGCCCTCTTCCTTAGATGGTACTCCCTACAGTCTTACTTTCGAAAGAGAGTACCTATTTTGCCATAGGAAAATTTTGATGTGGGACACTGAGCTTAGATGGTACTCCCTCCACTCCATTTTATTAGGTGACACAGCAAAAATCATGATTCCATTTTATTAGGCGTGTTGCTTTGATCTCTGTGTGCATTAACTCAGCTGGAGAAGCGTCCAGCTCTGCTGCATGCGTGCGTTTCCTTGAGCGGAGTGTGGGGTAGGCCAGGCTCGCGGCATGCATGCATACATGCCGAAGTCATAGCGCTGCATACATGCCGAAGTCGTAGCGTGGCACCCGACATTAGTCATTGTGTATGTTTTGGTTTTGTGATTTTTTTGCCTCTGCCTAATATACCAGATCGGATGGAGTATATGCTGTTTCACACTGTGTCGGGTATCGGTATTAGGGATAACCAAAGCAAAGAAGTTAGCGCCCACGCTAACTTCCCCGGATGGCTCGAGACGTATTAAAAGGTCTCACCCGACCTCAAGGCCGCAGGCTCCGTCTTGCCCGACCCCTTGGGTACGGGCTCCGTCTGGCCCGACCCCTTGGGTGCGGGCTCCGTCTCGCCCGACCTCGAGGCCGCGGGCTCCGTCTCGCTCGACCTCAAGGCCGCGGGCCCTGTCTCGCCCGACCTCGAGGCCGCGGGCCCCGTCTCGCCCGACCTCGAGGACGAGGGTTCCGTCTCGTCCGACGGGGACCCATACCGCCGCCAACCACTCCAGGTCCAAGCGTATGGGCCTGGGTCAAAACTGTGACGCCAGGGAAGAGGCTGGCACGCCTCGATGTAACCCGTGGCCATGACGGGCCATACCTGGGAATTCACATCAAGAACAGTGTCGGACGTGCCGGTGCTGTTCTGCCTAATCCTAGTACGGACGCTGACAGACGCGTCAGTTCACCACGACGTCCGTCGGTACGGAGTGGAACGCCATGACCGGCAGATGCGCATGGCGCCAGTGACGAACAGGGGCAAGCTCAGCCACCTCCTGACGGGCGGCAGCGAGCTGTGCGGCCAGCCCCTCACACCGCCGCGTCTCCTCAGCAAGTAACTGGGATTTCTCCCGGCTGCGGGCCATAAGGATCTGCGAAGAAGACAAGACTTAGAGGCGCGGAAAGAGAACATGAGGGTCGGAAGCACGATCATATCATACTTGGCCAACCGGGGCGACAATGTCACGCATCGAACTCAGCATGGTGGTCAGGGCGCGAAACGTGTCCCCAGCCTCCGTGTGGACGCTCCCCCATTCTCTCTCCTCTGCTGCTTCATCGAGGGCAGCCACCCGGACCAGAGACCGGGACGTCCCTGCGCTGACCTCAAGCGACGCTGATCTCTCTTGCGGTGGCCGCTCCTCTAGCGATAGAGGGGGCGGGTGACACGGACACGGAGGCCTGCCCTGTCGCCACATCCGCGAAGGATGCCTCGGGTGCGCCCCCTTCCGTCCGCCCTGCCACGGACACGGCCATCTGCACGGACGACGGCTCCGGCCGTGCCGCCTCCGCCTGCGACGTCGAGGACAGCCACCGGCTGCGCCTCCCCGGTCGACGCCGTGGCCGCCCCAACGCCACTCACGCTCACCACCGGCGTGGCGCCAACCGGCTCCTGACGCGTTTGCCAGAGGAGGATCTTTTTCGGAGCGAGCCGCAGGAGAGTCCCGCGTCCTCCGAAGCTACAAGGGACATGGAGGTCAGTTCGCGGCAAAAATTCGTTAGGACAAAAGGACGAAAAAGCTCTTGACTCACCCTGACACCATCATGCGAGGACGTTTTGGGGCTGGCTTGCTCGACCCCGGCTGCTCCTCGTCGGCATGTTGCCGCTTCGAACCCTCCCTCGGCTCGGAGGGCTCGGACGAATCAGAACGGCCGCCTCCCGCCGACATGGAGCCGTCATCCTCTTTCTCCTCTTCTTCCTCCTCGTCTTTCGACGAACCTTGACGTCGCTTCCCTCGCTGCTTCGACCGCCGTTTCTTCTCCTCGTCGTCCTTATTCTTCTTCCTTCGTTCATCCGCGGCACGGTTCGCCGCCCTCACAACCGCCGTGCCGGTATTAGGGATACCCAAAGCAAGGAAGTTAGCGCCCACGCTGACTTCCTCGGATGGCTTGAGACGTATTAAAAGGTCTCGCCTGACATCAAGCCCGCGGGCTCCGTCTCGCCCCACCCCTTGGGTACGGGCTCTGTCTCGCCCGACCCGTTAGGTGCGGGCTCCGTCTCGCCCGACCTCGAGGCCGCGAGCTCCGTCTTGCCCGACCCTTTGGGTACGGGCTCCGTCTCGCCCGACCCCTTGGGTGCGGGCCCCGTCTCGCCCGACCTCGAGGCCGCGGGCTTCGTCTCGCCCGACCTCGAGGACGCGGGTTCCGTCTCGTCCGACGGGGACCCATACCGTCGCCAACAACTCCAGGTCCAAGCGTATGGGCCTGGGTCAAAACTGTGACGCCAGGGAAGAGGGTGGCATGCCTCGATGTAACCCGTGGCCATGACGGGCCATACCTGGGGATTCCCATCAAGAACAGTGTCGGACGTGCCGGTGCTGTTCTGCCTAATCCTAGTACGGACGCTGACAGGCGCGCCAGTTCACCACGACGTCCGTCGGTACGGAGTGGAACGCCATGTCCGGCAGATGACGCCTGCGCATGGCGCCAGTGACGAACAGGACCGCGACATGGAGCCGTCCCTGTTGACATCTACAGGATCGGCGGGACTCGCATGAAGGAGAAGAAGGACCCGGCAACCCTGGAAGCCTTCTTCTCTCTCTCGTTCTTCTCCTTTTGCTCCTCTGTAACCCGCGCTTTCCCTTCGTCTATAAAATGGGAAGCAGGGCGTCCCACGCTGGGGGGATCTCGACATGGGACGAGATCTAAACACAAGAGCACGACACGAGCACACGGCTGAGTGGCAAGCGAGCTCGCAGCATCCGTTCACTCCTCCCACCAGAGACTTGGGATCCTCTCCCTCTCTCGCCTGTTTGTAACCCCTACTGCAAACCAAGTGCCGGTAACACGAGCAGCAGCAAATTGGACGTAGGGACGTTCCGCCCGAACCAGTATAAACCCTTGTGTTCTCCGAGCACACCTTCCGAGCCAGACGCGCAAATACAAATTTACTCGTCGGTGGTCCGAAAACACCGACACACTGTTTTTGCCTATATTGTCCGAGTACCGTTACGAAATCATGATTCTTAACTGTAGCACACCCTAACGATTGTTATACTTATGTATCTGATTTGAGGAGATAGAAGGTGGGGGAGAATTGACATATTCCCAATTGTCTTTATCCTCACGCCAGATAAGATAGTGGCCTCCCTCCTCTCTTTCCTATTTCATCTACTATTGTGCTGTCGCCTCCTGGAAGTTAAGGTCGAGCCACATAGTTGCTGCTAAGGTCTATGTACACAGTCCCCGAGGTGCTGCTTTGTTACCTGTTGTGGTGGGGGTGAGTGGTGGCTGCCATGCTGGACATCTCCGGCAGCAGCGGCGGAGGCGCAGCGGTGGTGGCATGAGCTACTCTGATGGTGTCGATGCGCGACGCTTGATCTTGACACTAGCCTGCCTGCGCTGCTCTGGTTTTACTCAGTGCTGCTCTTGTCTGCACTTGGGCGAGCGACTGCTCCACGTCGCCGGTGGCTTTACCGATCAAAGCACTGCAAGCCCCCTCCACCTCTTCGCCCTTCCTGAATCTTCCATGGTGAGCTGCATGTGCATAGGGAGGTTGTGGCTGTGCGTGAGGTGCCTCCTACGGGCGCGGAATGGAGGCGAGCAGCGGCATCTGGATCCGGCGCACTGCTGGAAGGGGATGGATGAGCCGCTGGCACCCAGCTTGGACTCGCTGCCGGGGGACGAATAGGATGTGGCAGCACAGACTAGGCTGTGATTCATATTGCGAGAAGGAAGAGGTGGTGGTGGCCCACAGCTGCCAAGCACCAACACAGGAGGAGAGAGGAGGAAGAACTGAAGTGGACCTGAGGGCAAAAAAAGACATTTCTACCCCCTCTTCTCATATTGGAAAAATGATTGTTTAAATGGCTGTGGTGTGAACGAGCAAGGGTCCATACTTTTGTAATGGTACCCGGCCAATTTGGCTGTTTGTGGTTTGAAATGGCAAATCCATGTAAGTTGGATGTTCCACATCAAAATTTGCCTGTCATATGGCATGTCAATGGGTATGTTGGTTTATTGAACTAATTACCTGCTATTTGCTCTTAGTTATCAGAAAACAGCTATGACCTATGAGAAGCCAAAAATTGCAAGATGAATTCAACATGTCTACCTATGGCTGAAAGATAACCTAGAAACTGTAGATGCTATCATCAATGGTTCATGATGATGATTATTATTATAAAATTTAATGCATTAGTTAACCGTATGACATGCCCCTTAGTACCATTTCGAGTTTTCAGTCCACTAGATATCTCTTATGAAGATATGCCATGGTTTGGGCCTTTATTTATTAAAATAAAACTAAACCAACCTAGGAGGACTAGGCGTTTTATATTAAGAAGAAATAGAAACCCATTTTTTTCTCAACATGGACTCAAGCTTGGGAGTTGGGTGGTTTGGGCATAATTGCGGTCTTATTCGTAATGAATACATATAGGGCTATGCTAAGAGTTCTAATAAATCTGGACCATTGAATTTCCAAAGAGATAAAATGATTAATAAAAAACAGAAAATGAGAAATATCTGGATAATCTGGTTTATCCAGAGTGCGCGTCTCCTGCGGCCGCACTGTTGTCGGCAGCACTGTCGTTCGTGTTCCTAGGAGGTAGTGATTCATGATATCTTATCCAGATAGACGGTCCACAATCATTTTGCAGTATCGTAGAAATTGCCATATACATGCTCACATTTAGTTTTCAACGGGCAGTAGTATAAGTCTGATGTTTACATGTCGTGATATCACCGTCTGCTTTCTGAATTGCCATTCCATTGGTTCATGTGTGACAATTAGCTACTAATGCCGGATTACTATGTTTTTGCTAAAAACAGCTCTTGTTTGTTTTATGGTAATACCGTATATGGAACCTCAGGTTCTTAAATGAATGTTTCATTTATTCTAGTTCTTAATTTAACCTATATTTTCTTTTGCAGGGAGCGTGAAGCTGAGCCAACTTGTAAGAATTTTGACCTAAACTTGAACGTGTTAAAGTTCTTTCTTTTTTACTGCATTGATATTTCCCTTTATGAAGATCACACAACTGGAGATCACTCAAGTGCTGCAAGCAGTTCACTTGTTTGCCCATATCTTGCCCTGCGTGGTTTTCTCCATCCTGTTCATGTGCCTTCTACTTCTAATTCTGGTGCTGAAAGCACTTCATTTCATCGGCATTCAACTGGCTTGGAAGGCCATGCCACTCCTGATTTGAATAATGCTCCAGTTTTCCATGCTACCGAGTCAAGAAATCATGACAGTGAGCACAGACATTTGAGTAATATTCCTGTATCAGGAATTCCTGAATATTCTATGACTCCATTTGGTATAGGACTACCAAGATATGACAGTGGCAGCCAACAGAGATTGAGATCATATGCACATCATCATCCCCTAATCCATAGGTATGCGCAATTCATGAATCTCATTTTAAGTAGGTTTGTCATTTAAATATATAGTCATGTATTTAAGTATGTTTGTATCATTTAAATATATGGTCTCGTATTTATACTTTCTAAACAACCCCATTTTACGCACAAAATTACATATACTCCACCTCAATTCATGGGTGAAGCTAGAAGAAAACTAAGGGGACATGCTACTTTAGCACAATCTGTATAGAAAATATGTTGTCTAAATAATAATAAAACAACAATTTTGAACAGTTCAACATAAATGATAGCAATCTATAATGAGAATGAAATAACCATAAAATGTTTCCAAATTGAAGAAACACAATAACAATATTGATTAGTGTACCTAGTGAAGGTGAGAACATTAAAATCATGGACAAAAGATAGTTGCCTCAGGCAAAACAAGATCCTCAACAGCCTAAAGAAAAGAGAACATATCATTCAGTTTTCAACTCCCAACAGAAATAGATATATAGACCTTTTATTTTCGTATGTATGCTGTCTCCTAGTCCTATCCATGAAATATACATATTAACCATGGCCTAATTTATACCTTTCTTCATTTCTTTTTCTAACAAAAAAATAAGATTAGATTACTCATTACTAATGCGATTGGCTGATTGCATAACAGTGTTTTCATATACTTTGGACTCACTGTATTTAGGGCAACTTTCAAACCTATCAAACCAATTCCAGACACAAATATCAAGAAATCCCATCTTTAAACCCTAACCCTATGATCTGGTCAAACAACAAGAATCACATGATTGAAACCCAATCTAGAGTCTCTACTTGATGGGAATCAAAACAATTGACAGAATTGGAGCATTAGAAGAAAGATTGGCGAGGTTTTCTGCCTTGTTTTTGATGAGTAACAAGGATGACAGAAAGTGATGACTCCATGGCCAGCTGTGCCGCTGCGGCCAGTGACAGAGACAGCCTTGGGTGCAGCTAGGTGTTCTTCACTGCTCAGGCCATCAGCAACGGGAATTGAGGGGTACAGAGCCACATGGATGGGTGAGGGGGCCATCTTTGTCAGAGGATCCTCTATGGGCAAAGCTAGGCCTATTGGGATAGCATTCATGTTAGTGTTTCCATTTTGGGCAAGGCTTCTGCCAGGCGGACAATGTTGGCGTGGCTGTTGGGCTTTCCATTTTGGACTGTATCCTTGCTGTTTGCTTAACAGACTTTTTGGTGTCACACCCCGTGGACACAGTGGTGAGGGCTGGGACGTGATGAAGATGAAGATATTCTCACGATAGATTTCTGGTGGCTGCCGACGACATTTCCACACCCACAAAATGTTGCTTGTCCCCATGACATGACCATGAATTGCATCTCCATGACTGGAGCCCAGAAATTCCAGAATCCCATTGTCTCGCCATGTATGGCTTGAGTTGCAACTCACATTTACTTGGGCTGACACCACTGTTTCTCCATGACAGAATTGCTTCAAACATTAGATCAGTGTCACACCATGGTCTACCTAGCTTCTTGTTTGCATGACCCACTCTTTACTCTGGAAGCACCAAAGCAGCAATATTTCATCCACTTGGTAAAAAATGTTGTATACCTCCTCAGCACTAAAACCCTGGGCTGTAGAACAGAAGACTTGGCCATGTACTTTGAGTTGCACAAACATTTGGTTTTTTACATCCATGCCAGGTTCTAGGAAGAGGGAAGACTTGTACACTATGACTAGACCAAGCTGCAACAAGACAGAACAAGCACTGATATTTTGCAAGTCTTTGGCATCCAGTGCTGTAGCAGACATTTGCTGTTTCATGACTCGGGTCTTCCCTGCCACATCACAGGCCATTTGTTGTAGTAAGTTGTCCTGTGTCTCATTGTTAAATGGCATGCTCTCATGCTACACATCCGCATGAGGTGCTTCATTCAACAGTTCCCTTGCAGCAACCTTTGTTTCCATATGAGCCCTGAACATGTCCAGTTCAGCCTGAGCTGCTGCATTGGCCTCAAGAGGTCGTTCATCAAACAAATTATCCTCAACATCTATGACAGCATCCAATGGGAAGTAGTTGCTGCTATCATGACTCATGAGTGAGCACAGCCATGATGACAGGTTTGGCACTTGATTTGTTCTCCTCACCACTCAAAGTGCTCTCCGTAGTGAATTAATTGATGCAACAGTAATCCATCCTTTGGGTCCATGTCAGATGACCTCTGTCATCCCATATGATGACTCTGATGCATTTTAGCAAGTTCGCAAGAGAAAGCAATACCAGGAATTCCCGGTGACATTGGCATAACATGTTCTATATGTGACGCTTCCACTTCCTTGAGAGGCATTTCCTCGAACATTTGGTCTGCATCAATGACCCCAAGAACTCATTGTGGTGATGAGTAATCAACATCATTGAGTTTGGTTTTGGTGACCTGCGCAGTGATCAAATTGATTTCTTCACACCCTACTCACTCTATGTGGTATGTGCTAATGACAACTCTTGATTAAGCCATTCTGCATCGTCGTTACAAAGAGGCATATCATCGAAGAGCTACATATAAGTCATGAGCAACCTTATCTGTCGCCTTGGATGCTAGATGGAGCGACTGCACTGCCGCCCACTGCACGTCAGGAGCACGATCCTTGGTCACTGAATTGATATGCGCAGTCATCTGTTGTTACGTGGTGCCAAGCAGACGTACAGCCCATCCATGCACTCTATGGTCTGATCCAACATGTCCTCTGTTTTCTGCTGTGCCACCACTATCGCCTCCAACATGAGATTGTCTTCCGCCGCCACACACAGCTCTTGAACTCACGTCATGATCCACTGCCACTATGCATGCCGTGTGGATTTCAGTTGAGATCCACCACCGAGATCCCAATGAAATCTACAGCTGCTGCTCACCACCAGAAGCCCAAGATGTGGTCTACCGACACTAGGCACGCTGCGGAGCCCCCACCACACCCAGACCCACACTGAAAAAAGCTAGCTCTGAATACCAACTGTCACACCTGTGGCCATTGGCGGTGCGGACTAGGAAGTGAGGCGGTAGATTTCCTTACCGAAGAGGATTGCCGGGACGTGAGAAGATTTGCTGCTGACGAGGTGGAGAGGGCAACACCCTGATTCAATTTCTGATTTGATCCTACTCTGCTCTGGCGTGTCGCACCTATATATAGACCATGCCTACAGGTGTTACACCAGGGGGTTCATGGCTTTGGGCCATGCGGGTGCATGCATCTGCACCCACATGGTATAATTGACTTTTGCCCTGCCTTAAATAGGCGGTGCCTAATAGCTGCTGCTGCCTAAGTTATGCTGAAGTTCAGCTGTAAAGCCCTAAAACTGAAAATTTTGATCTGCTTGATGGTTCCATTGGCTAGTTCAAGCTTATATTGAAATATTGTTTGCTACAAATCTTTGCCTGATTTTCTTTCGCTTTGTTAAATCACAAATTCCCCTCTCTCTTATACGATGTTTAAATACTGCAGGCCAACACCTCGCAGTGGAAGCAATTTGGTGGCACCATTAGGGTCAGTTCCAGCTGTCGTGGCAGAGACTAGAGGCCATGGTCATGGTGCAAGAGGCCATATGTATCAACAGTCGATGCACTCATCTGTGCAGGGCAGCCCGTTCCCTCCTAGCACTAGAAGGGTTAGGCCCAGAGCCTTGACAATTACATCTTTCATTGCAGCGACTTCCTCAGGTGAGATTGGAGGGCCCCATGGATTTCCCGCTCCTGGAGCTGTGAACAGGAGCGTTTCTGATTCTGAGGGCATCTCTAGACCCATTGACCGACCATATACATGGGGCTGGGAGGGCTTTGCTCCGTTCCCTTGGATCCCTGCTGAAGGCGAGTCTCACTGGTGGGGCACCTTCAATCCTATGCAGAACCATGCGCATGGAAGTTTTACCAGAAGGCCTGCTGGGGAGCGGATGCCGCATAGCCACCCAGAGAACGGCTATCAGCCTGTGCCCCCTTCACAGAGGATGCCACCGTTCTTGTGATTAGACAAGGCTGTTTCTCCAATTGTTGTGTATAAAAATTATTTGATTCGAGACTTGAGCGAGAACAATGAACACAGATCGACTGCACTGCAGCATTGAAACTGGTCCGTTAAGGGACCTGTATGATGTTTATGCCGCTGGTATTTTAGCGTTTTCGGTCCAGCAGCACTCAGGTTTCGTTGAGCGCTGTAGTTTGTCCTAACTGATATGGACTATTTGGAAACATGAGCTAAACTGCATCTCTGGTCCCTGGGATTCAAAAGCACCTTGTGCAGCTATGAAATTTGTTCGTCACAATCGTGTATTTCTGAATTATCTGTGGGCTGTGGCCTATGGTTGTTTCATGATCACTCATTTCTTCTGCCAGCACTGTAGCGGCGCTATTGCTTTTTTTATGTTCACTAGTTGACAAACATGCAGCGTTCGCTGGGAGGAATCAATCTGAAGGAATTTATGAGAGGAAAATACTGTTCTGGATGAAAAAAAGAAGCGGATCAAGCTATATTTAAAGGCACGCGAACGGGGCCATTATGTGGTAATATCCAAAAGTGTCGGTGTGCAAGGCAACCCCGCTTCCGTTGATTTCATCTGCTGCTCGAAGGATGAGTTTTTGCTTCTGTATTGACTAGGTAGCGCGTCTGTGCGTTCTACGAGACAATAAAATTTTTGTACTAATAAAAATACATAGATCGCACGATAAATAACAGTACTGTTTAATAATGGTACTTTTGATTATCATGAAAAAGTATTGACAGGCAATATTATCTTGTCTATAGAGCTACAACCTCTTTATTGATGATATTCATTGGGAATATTATCATTTAACGGTTTCTTCCCCTCGTTCATGTTCTTCTCAATAATTAACACTGTCAAGATCCTGATATGAGATCTTGCTATGGATATAGATAGCGCTATGTACAATTGGCTATGTAAAAACACTGGTAAGACGAAGAAACCTAGGTCTATGTCCGTTGCAATGAAACAACATATACACAAGAGTTTGACTTGTTCTCGGTAAGGCGAGACCAGCTAGTAGCCACACAAGCACATTGCGAGTTACATACACGAGGGACACATGGCGAGTTACGTACACAAGGGGCACATGGCAAGTTACATGCCTACTAACCCATCTCCCCTCTCTAATATTGCAGCACGAACTTGTGGCTCCAATGATATTTCAAACCTTGTCTAATATTTCTAAACATCAAATATTTGCAAACCAGAGGGAGTACGACGAAAACTTATTACAACAGAAAACTTGGATGACATAGATACAATCGGAACCTTTGTATAAAGTTAGTAAGGTTCCTAACAAAAACTATCAAAAACTATCAAGACACTCAAAATAGATATTGTCCACTGCAAAGTCTTTAAACCAGACTCTCTATTTTTTGAAGTATCTATGTCGGCACTAATTAACCGGGAATAGGGACGTGAAGCAGATCACTAAGCACTGCCACCTTATCGAGAAGATCGTGAGCCTATGAATGCTGCCGACGAAGAGGGACGTCATCTCCTATGCGGTTTCTGGGTCAATCTCCTCGAGGTTGCCAACATCTTGAGCGCGTCCAAGGCAGAGCTGGTAAGGAGGGTAGGATGGCAGCTCGAGGAGGCCAGCGTTGCAGACCTGTTGATTCCATCGCCGTCCTGCAACCAATTCAAATGTAATCAGACATGCTGCAATCAATTGTTTCATAGCACCCTTATGTCCAACCAAAGGAAAACCAATAACACTCTTCAGTCAGCTAGTGCAACTTGCAAGAAAATCTTAACCGGATGCGCTGCATATTCAGACTCTTGCATATATTGGTCTTTTTTTAGTTAGACAACATAGTGGTTTGAGTGTTTGACCATTCAATTTATCACAAGTAATACTCCTTTCTAACATGCCACTATTTCAATTAATTAAGCTTGCAAATAGTTCAAGTACTGCTCAAGGTTAGTAACTGGGATACTATTTCGTTTGTGAAATCTTTTGATAGGTACAAGGTTAATGAACCGAGATTTCTAACCATGCAAATATTACAAGTAACAAATAAAATCAAAGTTAGCATACAAGTTGTTGACACCGTTTTTTGCACGTGTCAAAATAATCGGAGTGGACTAATCGGCAAGGGGAAAGTTATTGAATACTTTGATAGCCAATGAAAGCCAGTTTGTAAAGATGGTTGCCGATAGCTGGTGATGGTCGATGTAAAGGTTGATTTGGACTCAGGCGTTGCCGATGAGGTTGGAGGTGTTATTGCCGATGAAACAGGGAGTATGCCGATGAAGGAAGACTTGAAGACTACTGCCGATGAAACAGGGAGTATGCCGATGAAGGAAGACTTGAAGACTACTGCCGATGAAATAGGGAGTATGCCGATGGGAAGGAGGACGGTGGGATTTCCATCGTAATTGAGGCGGACAGGGAAGTAGATAGGAGTTGATTTCCTTTTCTGTATTTGTTAGGTTATGATTCATGTAAGAGTCACGTGTTTCCTTAGATATGGGATTGGTGTCCTAGTTGTGTTTGGTTGTGTCTCTTTAGATCAGGGTATAAATATGGAGTAAGGGGCAATGTAATAGATATCATATCAATCAATATCAAAACCAATTTTTACTCCTATTTGCGTCTACTTACTTTTCGGCGACTTCGTCAATTTGCATATTTTCCCTTTTTTACGAGTTCTCATTGATTCGGCGAGCTGCATCGCTTCAGTGCGACCTTCGGCGATTCTCGAGTTCCGCGTGAGCACCTCTTGGCCGTGACTTCCGGGCGTATCGCTGTTGTCAGGACCAAAGTGTTCGTATCTTCATCCTTGTCGATTAGCAGGTCAAATCGACTGGCACGCTTTGGATATCGATTCGGGTATTAGCCCTTTGTGTTTGCAGATTCACTTTTGCATCAACACATCTTTTGGCATGCCCGGTGGGACACTTCAACCAATATGTTCAATTCCGAGATCGATCCAGGGAACATTATCGCAGTATCAGAAGAAGATCTCAAGGAAGAACAGAGGCAGGCTATGGAAAAGGCTGTAGAAGAATACAAGCAGCTTTGTCTGAGATCGTTTAGCTTGAACAAGAGTGGACAAGTCATCCAGAAGCAAGATTTGCCGTTGCCTCGGCATGTTACCTTTGACTCCAATCCTGGTAAACTTCAAGAGATGGTTAATTCTGCAGTAAATCATGCTTTGATTAATCATTCCAATGTGCTGTCCAATACTGTTCATAATGCTGTGGTTCGAACTCTCAAAGAAGGACAAGCGGCACCACATTACGTTGGGCCTGCCTATCATCAACCAGAGCCGGCATCTGTCAAAACTCCATCGGCTCCTTCGGCCGTTGTGGGTACAGAAGTTACTTCCCCTCCAGTATTGGCAGGCTCACCTAATATTCAATCTACACCGATACAATCAGATCAGGTATTACCAGGAGGGCGAGTTCAGCTTAATACAGATCTA
The DNA here is from genome assembly GCF_019320115.1 of Miscanthus floridulus. Lineage (NCBI taxonomy): Eukaryota > Viridiplantae > Streptophyta > Magnoliopsida > Poales > Poaceae > Miscanthus > Miscanthus floridulus. The sequence continues at coordinate 69,428 of NW_027096994.1, forward strand.
TCGGCATCAGCTATGTCAGGCCCTGTGTCTCAGAATAGCCAGATTCCTACTAATTGGTGGGGATATGGCATGCCTCCAGAGTCCTCTGCTGTCAATCCTAGATTACCTCAAGTGTTTGATGCAGTAGGAAGAGCGCCTATACCATCGGCCGTTTCGCCGATGGCTCAAGTGCCTCAATATGCCGCGACTACTTCTGCGCAACCAACTCCAGGAGGTTTCCAGATGCCTATGGTTCAAACATTCAATTCAAGCCCATCGGCGAGCTTACTGCCGATGCAGCAGAAAGCCCCTGCTATAAGTCAAACTGGGGTTCAGTTCATGCCTCAAACCAGTTATAATTATCCAACAATATCAGCAAATTACCAGCCATCGGTAAGTTTTGTACCGATGAGTTCTAATAATGATTGGTCAGGAAAGTTACCTGTTCAACATACAGTTCAGCGAAATCAGCAGGTTGCAGGGATTCAACAAGGTCATATGCAAGCTGGTTTCCAGAATCAACCATCGGCAGCCCAGCCGATGAATCCTTTCCAACAGGTTAATGGACCACAAGTAACGGCAAATATGCCGATTGCTGGAGATCGTGGGCCACAAAGATATGTGGAGGGATGTCAGCAGGCACCTCCTGTAGAAATTCAACCAGTTCGTCAGCAGGAGGCTGATGCTTTTTGGGCCGATAAGATAGCAGAAATTATGAAGGATCAGTTTGGGATAAAGCCCAAGGTCAATACTTATTCTTATCGGACTCCATACCCTCCTGCATACGATTTAATTCCTCTCCCAAATCGGTACAAGGTACCAGATTTCACTAAATTCTCTGGGCAAGATGATACATCAACAATGGAACATGTCAATCGCTTCATTATTCAATGTGGAGAGGCAGCTAACAGAGATGAATTAAGAGTTCGATTATTTTCATCATCTTTGTCTGGATCAGCATTTACATGGTTCATTTCATTACCACCAAATTCTATTATTACTTGGGCTGATCTAGAAAAACAATTCCATAAGTATTTCTTTGCTGGAATCCATGAAAAGAAGCTTACCGATTTAGTAAAATTGAGACAGCGTAATGATGAATCGGTGGAGAGCTTTGTGCAAAGGCTACGAGATGTAAAAAATAAGTGCTACAGCCTGGTGCTGGATGATCGGCAGCTTGCCGATCTGGCTTTCCAAGGGTTATTGCCACATCTTAAGGACAGATATGCTTCTCAGGAGTTTGAAAGCCTCAGTCATCTTGTGCAAAGGATCTCTGATCAAGATACTAGGGTTTTTGAACCTAAAAAGAACTGGAGTAAAAAGGTATCATTTGTTGAAGAAGTAGGAGATTCTGACTCTGATGAAGAACCAGTTATCGGCTTAGCTGAGTGGGTTAAGAATAAAAAGCCGATATCATGTCCCTTTGGTCAAAAAGAGCCAGAAAGGTTTACCTTTGATATCACCAAGGCCGATAAAATATTTGATCTTCTGCTTCAAGAGGGCCAAATTAAGCTGTCACCTAATCATGTGATCCCATCGACAGAAGAGTTGAAGAAGATTTTGTACTGCAAATGGCACAATGCAACTTCACACAGTACAAATGAGTGCAAGGTATTCAGGCAACAGTTACAATCGGCTATTGAATCTGGGAGAATTAAGTTTGGTACTTCCAAGACCCAGAAGCCGATGAAAATTGATCAGCACCCTTTTCCAGCAAATATGTTGGATGCCAAAGGAAAGACCAAGGTATTGACGTCAGAGGCTGCTGAGAAAAACGCGTCAGTAGACCCCCAACATCGGATAACTACCGATGATGCAAAGAGTAAGGGTTTGCTAGGAGAAAGCAGTAGTTCCAAAAATCATCCTCGACCTGGCATTGTGATTACTCATCGAAGGCAGCAGGAGGGTTGGCGTCAACGTAATGACCGATATCGGCAACAGCAAGAAATGAGATGTCAGGAAGAATGGAATCGACATAAAGATCATTGGAGATGTCCGTTTTTCATCCATTGCTGGGAAGAAGGTATTAAATTGCCAACTGTTAAAAATTGCCCTGAGTGTAATGGCTATTACGGAATCAATCGTTCAGAAAGGAGGTTTCAACGTGGTAATCAAGGTTTGTCTATCAACGAGCCGATCAGAGGCAGAGCATCAGTGCATGATCGGCTGGGGGGCAGACTTAGTGTACATGAGAGGCTTGGTAAACGCGCTGGATATTTTCCAAGGAATCAAGAGGAGCTTGAAGAGATGGCAAACGCAAGAGTTCCCGATGAGGAAATATTCTACAGGGACCCTAATATACGTCGTGTAGAACCAACTAGGACTTGTTATCAGCCGGTTTGGAAAACCAAGTTTCCTCGATGGTGCCCAGAGGGTCTGACAAAGACGCAGAGAAGGAGGATGCAACGTGAGCGTCAGGAGGATTTATACCAGGAGGAAAATTCCTCCAATGAAAGGCCTGGTCATCAGCAGTGGCAGGTAAAACACAAAAATAATGGTCCATCGGCAGATGTTAATATGGTATTCATGTTGCCGATGGAGTTTCTGGCACTATCTGATAATGAGGAAGAAGTTGTTCTCTCTGATCAAGTAGCTCAGCTAACACTAGATCCAATGATGGCTGTTTTTGAGAAACCTACCGATGACGAGAGACAGCATCTTAAGGCTTTATTTGTGAAGGGCAGAGTTGATGGGCAGCCTGTGTCTAAGGTACTTATTGATGGAGGGGCTGCGATTAATATTATGCCTTACGTGATGTATCGGAAACTTGGTAAAGGAGATCAAGACTTGACCAAAACCGATATGATGTTGAAAGATTTTGAAGGCAATGTGTCACCGGCTAAAGGGGCAGTGTGCGTTGAATTGACCATCGGCAGCAAAACCTTGCCAACGACGTTCTTTGTTATCAACGGCAAGGGTGCATATAATCTGCTTCTAGGGAGGGATTGGATTCATGCTAATTGTTGTGTTCCTTCTACAATGCATCAATGCCTCGTACAGTGGATTGGGGATAAGATTGAGGTCGTCCCTGGTGATTCTTCTTATATCATCGCATCGGCAGAATCAGATACTTATGAGCGAACTAAATGCATATCAGGAGAAGCTTGGGAAAAGAGTTCCTTAGAGTTGCTGATTATGAAATTCCACCGATCCAAGCAGTCGGTTCTGAAGAAGAGTTTTAATGGATAGGTTTGCCGATGATGGAAAATTAGGTCAAGGGTTCACATCGGCAGATGATTTAGTAGAAGTAGATATCGGTGATGGTGATAGGTCGAGGCCTACTTTTATTAGTGCTAAGTTAGATTCCAAGTGTAAGCAGCGAATAACAGATTTGTTGAAAGAATATAAAGATTGTTTTGCTTGGGATTATACTGAGATGCCTGGATTAGACCGATCGATAGTTGAACATCGGTTACCTATCAAATCTGGATTTCGGCCACATCAGCAGCCAGTGCGCCGATGCAACCCTAATGTACTTCCTGACATTAAGGCCGAAATAACTAAATTAATTGAAGCAAAGTTTATTCGGCAATGTCGATACGCAGAGTGGATCTCTAATGTGGTTCCTGTTTATAAGAAAAATGGAAAACTTCGTGTTTGTATTGATTTCAGGAATCTCAACAAAGCCACACCGATGGATGGCTATCCAATGCCGATTGCTGATTTGTTGATTGATGCTGCGGCTGGACATCAAATTATCAGTTTCATGGATGGTAATGCAGGTTACAATCAAATATTCATGGCTGAGGAAGATATTCCCAAGACTGCTTTCAGATGTCCAGGACATGTGGGGTTGTTCGAGTGGATAGTCATGACGTTTGGTTTGAAAAATGCCGGTGCTACTTATCAAAGGGCTATGAACTTTATTTTTCATGAGTACATCGGCACATTAGTAGAGATCTACATTGATGATGTAGTGATTAAGTCTGGAGATATCACAGCACATTTAGCCGATCTGCGAAAGATACTGGAGTGCACAAGGAAGCATGGATTGAAGATGAATCCTAATAAATGTGCATTCGGTGTATCGGCAGGACAATTCTTGGGTTTTATGGTGCATCAGCGGGGCATTGAAATCAGTAGGAAGTCTATTGATGCAATTAACAAGGTGATTGCTCCTGCTAATAAGACTGAATTGCAATCTTTGATCGGTAAGATTAATTTCATTAGAAGATTCATATCTAATCTGTCGGGTAAGATCAAGGCTTTCAGCCCACTACTTAAATTAAAAGCTGATCAGGAATTTGTATGGGGAGTTGAACAGCAATTAGCCCTTGATGAAATTAAGAAATATTTATCAAATCCTCCAGTACTAGTTCCACCTCAACATGGGAAGCCTTTCAGGTTGTATTTGTCAGCTGATGATACAGTTATCGGTTCAGCTCTTATTCAAGAATTTGAAGGGAAGGAGCGTGTTATTTATTATTTGAGCAGAAGATTAGTGGATGCTGAGACGAGGTATTCGGCCATCGAAAAATTATGTCTGTGTTTATACTTTTCTTGTGTCAAATTAAGGCATTATTTGTTATCTGCCGAATGTACGGTCATATGCAAAGACGATGTGGTCAAGTATATGCTGTCGATGCCGATATTAAGTGGTAGAATCGGCAAATGGATTTTAGCATTATCAGAATTTGAACTACGCTACAAATCAACTAAGGCAGTTAAAGGGCAAGTGATGGCTGATTTTGTCACTCAGCATTGTAATACGGTGGATTCTCTGGGGATTGCTCCCTGGACACTTTTCTTCGATGGGTCCACGTGTGGTGAAGGGGCAGGTATCGGCATTGTGTTAATTTCACCTCAAGGAAAGAAGTATGAGTTTTCATTGCCGATTGTTGCTACAGCGACAAACAATCAAGCTGAATACCAAGCCTTGATAAAAGGGTTAGAATTGCTAAAAGAGATACGTGCCGATGTTGTTGAAATCTTTGGTGATTCTATGCTAGTTATAAATCAATTGGCTGGAATTTACGAATGCCGAAGTGAAGCTTTGATTTCGTATTATGAAAGATGTTTGCAATTGTTGAAAGGATTTAGAGATTTTCGTCTTGAACATATCTCTCGATTGCATAATGAGGAAGCTAATCGACTGGCTCAGCATGCTTCAGGGTATCAGCCTATTCAGGAAGTGCTAACATCGGCAGTTGATACCGATGACTGGAGGAAAGAAATTGTCGATTATTTAAAGGATCCATGTAGAAAGGTTGAGAGACGTATAAGGTTCCAAGCTACTAAATATGTGCTCCTCGATGATGAATTATATTATCGAATTATAGATGGAGTTTTACTCAGATGTGTTAGCAATGATGAATCGAAAAGCTTGATGGGTGAAATTCATGAAGGAGTATGTGGGGCACATCAATCGGCTTTCAAGATGAAGTGGATGATCAGAAGGAATGGGTACTATTGGCCGACTATTCTTGAAGATTGTTTTAAATATTTTAAGGGATGCCAGGGGTGTCAAAAGTTTGGTAATATTCAAAGAGCGCCTGCATCGGCTATGAATCCTATAATCAAACCATGGCCGTTCCGGGGATGGGCTATTGATCTTATTGGTCAGATTTATCCGCCATCGAGTAAAGGACATAAATTTATTCTGGTTGCTACCGATTATTTCACAAAGTGGGTTGAGGCAATTCCTTTAAAAAAGGTGACATCGGTCAATATGATTGATTTTGTGAAAGAGCATATTGTTTACCGATTTGGTATTCCTCAGACTATCACTACCGATCAGGGTACTATGTTTACATCAGGAGAATTTGATGAGTTTGCTGTAGGTATGGGAATTAAAATTTTAAATTCTTCTCCATATTATGCTCAAGCTAATGGTCAAGCTGAGGCTTCTAACAAAGGGATCATCAAACTCATTAAGCGCAAAATTGAAGAAAATCCTAGGAGGTGGCATACAGTATTAAATGAAGCCTTGTGGTCATATCGGATGTCATATCATGGTGCAACCAAAGTAACGCCTTATCAGTTAGTATATGGACACGATGCAGTATTGCCTTGGGAAATTAAGGTTGGCTCTAGGCGAATACATTCTCAAAATCAGCTGACAGCCGATGATTATAATACTCTTATGAAGGATGAGTTGGAAGATGTGGCGGGTCATCGGTTAAGGGCTTTAGTTAGTATCGAAGAAAATAAGAAAAGAGTAGCTAGATGGTATGACAAGAAGGTGAAAGTAAAAGAGTTTGCCGATGGAGATCTGGTCTGGAAATTGATTTTACCGATTGGGACTAAAAGTTCAAAGTTTGGAAAGTGGTCTCCCAATTGGGAAGGTCCATATCGGATAAATCAGTCTGTTCCTGGTAATGCATATATTTTAGAAACCCTCGAAGGGGTTGTGTTTCCCAGAGCGTTAAATGGAAAATATTTAAAGAAATATTACCCTAGTATCTGGATAGATGCATAAAAGTACAAGTGCCGATAACAGTACTATCGGCTAGAATTATGCAAGGATGTCAATGTCTCATAAAACGCCGATACAATAAATAAGATTACACGTTCAACAAGGATTGGATAGCTAATATCGCACGCAGGCGAATCTGGTCGGCTTCCTCCATTTCTTTGATATCGTCATCGGCAGTACCCTCCACAGGCTTGAGTTTTTTCTTCATGGCTAAAGCCTTGCGAGCTTGGATATCTCTTTCTTGCTGAAGGGCTTTGACGGCATTGGGTAGCTGGCTTTCTTCTTGTTGAGCATGAGTTAAGGCTGCATCGACTTCTTTCAATTCAGCCAATAGAGCTGCCTTCCTTGCCGATAGATCCAAGATTTTCTGCTTAAGTGCAGCACCCGAAGTCTGCAAGTTGACGATGCCCTTATGCTTCTCATCAGCGATTTGTTTCAGTTGTAGCATTTCTTCTTTGAGTTGAGCTTGAGCTGCTCTATCGGCAATACGCTGAGCAGCCCATTGATATTACAGTTGGCGGCTTTCCAAATGGGCTGCTGGGAAGAGTACTTCTTCAACATCGGTAGGGACCTGGCCACGAATTGTTTTGAAAATTGCCTTTGCGGGGTCCGAGTCATCTACCAGTTGGGCGGTTCCTTGCTGTAGCAAGTTCAGGAGGGTTTCCAACTTGGATTTAGTCTCTGCCGATATTGTTCCCAGCGCAAGGGAAGAACTTGTCTCCTCTCCATCGTCGTCAGAAATGTCAATGGCAAAGGAAAATAGGCTGTTCGGGGAGTCTTGTTCCTGAGAGAGAGAAAAGGAGATCAGTTAGGGGTAAGTATGAGTATTGTAAAATCAGATAGGCTGATTGGTTTACCTGTTTCAAGGCAATTTCCTGTGCTTGACTGGAGGAAGCAACCTGGAGTATGTCGTGTGGAGGATCGGCTGAGCTTGCCGATGGGATATCCTCTGTGACTTCATCGGTGGTGGGCTCTTGAGGTATGATGACCGATGACATTGGGGCAGATGTAGGGATCGGCATAGACCTTTGTCGTTTTGGCTGTGCTTCAGTATCTGTTGAAGCTTTGCGCTTTGCTTGGGCATCGGCAACGATTGGCTGGGGGGCATCGACACTTGTTGGTTGTGAAGCTTGGACATCTGGTATGTTTGCCGATGTACCCAATTGTTGCTGCAAAACAAGTGTAAGATATGATATTTAACAGATAAAATGTAAAGTCAAGAAGCTACCTCTGAAGGTTCATCGAAAGAAGTGGTGCTTGATATCGGCGGAATTGCCGATGACGATCCAGTAGCGGCTCTTACCCCCTGATGATTAAAGTTAATACAGTTTGTGATCGGCATAAGTGAAAATAAACAAGGTTGTTACCTTAAAGGCTTTGACCAAGGTTGTAGCAGCGGCCGATGGAGTAGCCCTGGATGGAGCCAATTTGGACTTAGAAGTGATGGTCTTGGTACGAATCTTCTGGTGGGTCAAAGCGGCTAAGGTGGGAGCGTTGTAGCCGATCGGCGATGTTGGGGAAATAGGCCGGAGATTGAAGGGTTTCCCACTTTTGCTCACCGATGGTGCTGGGTTGTTGACCTGTTACAAGAGAATCAGTTACTGATAAATGAAGGGAAAAGCAGAAGGGAGTTAAAGGAAACTTACCGCGTCGTCAGGGATGGCATATTCAGGGTCGATCATGTGCCGATATGTGTGAGCAGAAGTTGCGAACAGTTGTTCTTTCCACTCTCGCCACCATTGCTTGTATGACTCGGTGATGAAAGATATTGGTGTCCAGGTGGATATGTCAACATCTGTAGTATCGACATCAGGAGAGAGTTGTACTACCTTGTTCCAGTCTGTTCCGCAGGTGATTGTTTCCCTGGGTTTGATCACATCGGCAAAGCAGAGTTTGATTGGCAATTGCCCAAAAGCCAATTGGCGGGATACTGCCGATGGGTTGTAAAATTCATATGTAATGTTGGTGTTTTTCCCGCTGCCGAATGTGTTTACTGGAATTGCCCTGGGAGTGATGATAGCCATCATGAGCTCATTATCTTGATTCAGAGTGTCATCGGCAAAGTTGAAAAGAAGGGGGAATCTGTTTTCTTCGTCGATATAAGGCACCCAGGCCCTATGATCACGAGAAAGACCATTGTAGAAGCTTTGAAAGAATCTACCGATTTGGTCTTCGTTGGCTTCTGTTCCAGGAAGGACAATTATGGCTTCACCAAAATTGAGGGGTGAGCGTGTTGCCGATTTATCATCCCCGAGCACATAATCTTCAGCAATTTCTCGTGGGAATTGTTGAGCAAAAAAGTCCCATTGCAAACGTTTGTGCATATGGGCATTCAGCCACATGTTGATAAACCACCACGGGCCTCCCAGGTTGCCGATGGGTTCGCCAAGCAAAAGTTTCTGAGACACTTGGTGAAGAAGATGATAAGTGGAGCTCAGAAGGTATCGGCCAAGAGGAAACCTTACGCCATTAGCCAAAAGTTCAGCTGCAGGGAGGAAGGCGTTGGTTGGTCCTACTGATCGACCACAGAAGATAAATTTTTCTAACCACATATTCAGGAATGTGGCATGTTCCCTCTGGCTAAGTGTCCCGGTTTTCTGGTATTCTTGAATATATCCTGTCCAACCACCGATGTTATGGGTATTCACTCTATATTCAGGCTTTCTACCATAGATGGAGCCTTCATCGGCAGTTGAGATGTCTAAGCCAGTAAGCATGTGGACATCGGCAAGGGTAGGAGTAGCTGGACCATGTCCAAACATAAAAGTATTGGTCGTGTCTGACCAGAAATAAGCAGCTGCAATTATCATTGATTCATTTTTCTGCATATCGGCAATAGAGAGCCTGATACATTGGTCTAACCTTCGTTCTGCCCAGTATACTTGCATCGATCTATTAACCCTCAAATACCAATCTTTCCACCCTTTGGTGGTTTTGGGCCAAGATCGGAATGTATCTTTCCACAAATTCAGAGAGAAATTTTGGGCTCTAAAGGGGATTCTGTTAACCTCTGCGTTGATCAGATCGGTTGGATCTGGGTTGCCCATTGGTCCAAGGCATTGGACGTGCGGCTGATCGGTTGGGATAATTAATTTGTTGCGCAGTTCCTAAGGTTATGGAATCCAGAAGACAGAAGAAAAGAAAAATCACCAACTGAATGAATTTGCAAAAAGATCAAAGTAAAAGGTAATGGAAGTGGAACGAACCGCGGGGACGTCGAAATTGATGGCCATTGTCTTGAGGAAGGTGGAGGTACGAGCCGGAAACTTGAAGTCAGCGCCGGAGAAGGGTTCTTGTTGGTTGAGGTCACGCGGTTGTTCGTCGGAGTCGCCGCCGGAGAGAGAGAATGCCAAGGATTGGAGGCTAAAGATAGGAAATGAGGGTTCCGGAGAAATCTATTTATAAGCCGCCCAGAATAAGGGTATTTTGGACTTATCTCTATGTCGCGCGCATATAGGTCAAGGCGGTTCAGAGGGATATGGTAACTGTTCGCGCGATAATCAGGGGATTGTACAGATGAGTTGATAACAAGTAATCATGACTTGGAAGGGATATCGATACATGATATTTTAATTCTGAAAATGGCAGCATTATCATGTTAAGATCTTGCCGATGGGTTATTGTTTTGGTATCTCAACCATAATCAAGGCAAGAGTGGTTGGCGATTGTGCGATATTTACTGAAGTGCGTGAATCAAGATGAGATTTGATTGGATTTGATAGCAAATCAAGTTTTGGCTTGGAGAATGAGTTACGGTAATCGGGCAAAGGCAAGCGTCATCTGGAGTAAATTTCGGAGCATTAATGGTTTTATACTCCGAAATTGGGGGGCATGTGTTGACACCGTTTTTTGCACATGTCAAAATAATCGGAGTGGACTAATCGGCAAGGGGAAAGTTATTGAATACTTTGATAGCCAATGAAAGCCAGTTTGTAAAGATGGTTGCCGATAGCTGGTGATGGTCGATGTAAAGGTTGATTTGGACTCAGGCGTTGCCGATGAGGTTGGAGGTGTTATTGCCGATGAAACAGGGAGTATGCCGATGAAGGAAGACTTGAAGACTACTGCCGATGAAACAGGGAGTATGCCGATGAAGGAAGACTTGAAGACTACTGCCGATGAAATAGGGAGTATGCCGATGGGAAGGAGGACGGTGGGATTTCCATCGTAATTGAGGCG
>NW_027096995.1:0-40000 GCF_019320115.1 Miscanthus floridulus
TGCCATGTAAACATTTTCCTCCAAGTCTCCGTTGAGAAATGTCGTCTTTACATCCATCTGATGTAATTCTAATTATAATGTGCCACTAATGCCATTATGATTCTGAAGGAATCCTTACATGAGATCAGAGAAAATGTCTCATTGTAATCAATGCCTTCTCTTTACGTAAAGCCTTTTGCCACAAGTCATGCTTTATATCTCTCTATATTCCCTTGAGAGTCAAGTTTTGTTTTGTAGACCTATTTACAGCCTACTAGTTGGCTTCTTTAGGAATTATTTCCAAGTCCCAAACTTTATTGATATTCATAGATTTTATTTCATCTTCCATGACCTCAAGCCACTTTGATGAATGATCACTTCTCATGGCTTCTTCAAATAAGGTGGGATCATCCTCCATTTGAAATTCCTCAGTGTTGTATACTTCATAGTCAGCAGGAATAACTGATTTTCTAACTCTTTGAGACCTTCTAGGGGCCTCCATACTTGGCACATCTTCTGTTTGAGGCTATTGTTGCTCTCCCTCATGTGTGGCAATAGGTTCTATAGGATCCTGAAGAACAGGTTCCTCATCGTCATTCATTGTTGCCATAGGCGGAATAACAACAGGTGCTGACATCACAGTATCTTGCACTGTCGGTGCAGCGACAACAGGTAGTGAGAAAAATGGCTCATGAATCATCGGAGTGGGCGCATACACCCGCTTCTCTTCAAGGTCAATTTCTCGAGCTACCATGCCCCCTTATCATTTTATCATCTAGGAAGACAGCGCGTCTTGTTTCCACAAACTTTGTATGTCTATCTAGACAGTAGAAACAAAAACCTTTTAACTTTTCTAGGTAGCCAATGAAATGGCAACTTACTATTTTGAGATCTAGCTTCCCAATGTTTGGGTTAAATACTTTAGCCTCAGCAGGACTCCTCCACACATGTAAGTGGTTTAGTGTTGGTACTCTTCCTGTCCACAACTCATACGGTGTTGTGGGCACCGACTTACTTGGTACTCTATTGAGAATATGAATGGCGATTTTTAACGCCTCGATCCACAGGCTCAACGGTTAGATAGAGTAACTTATCATACTGTGCACCATATCCATCAGGGTTCGATTGCATCTTTCAGCTACTCCATTCTGCTGAGGTTCGCCCGGTGTAGAATACTGGGCTACTATGCCATTCTCCTGTAAGAACCTTGCAAAAGGTCCAGGAACTTGGCCATATGGGGTATGCCGACCGTAGTACTCCCCCCCACCGTCGGACCTGACTATCTTAATCTTTAAATTGTGTTGGTTTTCAACTTCTGCCTTAAATATCTTAAATTTATCCAATGCTTCTGTGCTTTCTTTGATTAGATAAATGTAGCCATAATGGGAGTAATCATCTATGAATGTTATGAATGAATCATAACCATCCACACTCTTTACAGGAAACGGACCACGGATGTCTGTGTGAATAATCTGTAAAATTCCTGCGCTTCGTTTGACATCTTTCTTAATTTTCTTTACATACTTTCCTTTTATGCATTCTCTGCATTATTCTAAATCTGAGAACTCTAATGGAGGAAGAATATCATTCTTAACTAGTCTTTCTATTCTCCCCCTCGAAATATGGCCTAAACGACAGTGCCATAATTTCAACGACGCTTTGTGAGCTCTCTTTCATTTTCTGTTTACATCCATAGAAGAGGATATATTCTCATTGTCGCACGCAATGTTTTCATCATCGCATACAACATTCACATCATCACGTAGTGATAATAAATAAAGCTCATTTGTAAGATAGCAAGACCAACACATGCATTATTAAATGTTATCTTACATTTGCCATTTCCAAAATGGCAATCATATCCATCATTGTCCAAGCATGAACACTAATCAAGTTTCTCTATAAAGAGGGATCATAAGTACATCTCTAAGTAAAAGTGTGAAGCCATCAGGAAGCTCTAGAGAAAGATCGCCAACGGCTTCAACATCTGCTCAGACTCCATTTGTAACTTTAACATGTCTTTCTCTTCTTTGCGTAGTCCTCGTCGAACGGAATCCCTGTAAATAATTAGCAACATGAACAGTTGCACCTGAGTCAATCCACCAAGTAGATTTCGAATACTGTACATACAAGGATTCATTTATGAACGTAATAATGTTCTCACATTTCTTTGCCATGATCATCTTTAAGTAATCGGGACCAATCTTTCTTATAATGTCCCGTCTTCTTGCAATAGAGACACTGGTCTTTCTCTACTGTGAACTTGTTCTGCTGAGGCTGACTGCAGCATGGGACCCTTTCCCTTTGACTTTGAGGAAGAGTTAGCATTATTATTCTTTTTCTTGTTGTCTTTCACATTAATTGATAGTGCCACCATTGGCAGCTTTTATTCTCTCCTCCTATTGCACACACATAGCCATGAGCCTCTCTAAGTCCTAGTTCTCGGGTTGTATGTTGTAATTGATAACAAAAGTGTCAAATTCCTTTGGCAAGGAAGCAAAATCAGATAGATAAGGAACTCTTCCTTTAGAGCCAGATCCATTGGTTTTAGCTTGGATGCCAAATTGCTCATCCTTAGTATGTGCTCTCTTATGCCACCATTTCTAGAGTGCCTCTCTGTCACCAGCTGCTTTATTCAGCTAGGTAGCATATGTCTTTGAAGAGCTAGTGAACTGACTCTTTATTCTATTGAGGTACTCGATGACCGTGTCACACTCTGGGATTGAGCCCACAATTATAGGCTCAATCGTATTCTTTATCACAGCCAAACATTTCTTGTTGGCAGTGACCCACTTCCTATGCTCAAGGTCATAGGACATCTTTTGGGATGTAAAATCCCTCTCTCTAGTTGCCCAAGCGGCATCAGCCTCGTTTGTCTCCCTCACCGGTGCCGCAGGCTTAGTGAGACACGGTGAGGTGACTACCCAGTCCACCTCAGCTAAGATGAAGGCTATGTCAATCTTCTTCTTCCACTCCGTGTAGTTGTCACATTTGAGAGTGTTGATCTCTTTGATACAACCGATCAAGTTGTATCCGCCTGAAAACATAATTCATATAGAGTGAGAACATAAATAATAACAACAATTGCATGCCTTGATTCCAACGTTGGTCAAAATTAAAATATACAATTGTCATCTACACTAATTCTACATCATCGTTGGGCAGAAATAGAATTAATGCATGATAAAACTCATAAATAACATCATAATATTACCATTAATCAATGTTGGTCAGAATAATAACAATATTATAATAAACTAAAAATATATCCATTTTTCAAAATTAAATTCTCCCGTTGGTTCGAATTTAATAATAAAAATAACAACTTAAAATACGCAGTGGAAAGCGTAAATATTCTCATTATTATTTTTTTTCCAGAAACTTTATAGTACTGTATTTTTCTCTGAACAAAATTGTCGTTGGATCAAAATTGTGCTGAGTTGGACATCAAAATTCAATTGAAATTTATCAAATATGTATCAAAAAGTTTTTGGAAAAATAAAATGAAAAAAATTCTATTTCACTGTATTTGTGGCCATTTCGGCCCAGCAGAGCAGAAACGCAGCCCACGGCCCAGCGCGCAGCCACGCTCCCCGTGTCCCAGCGAAATCGGCCCGGCCTGCTCTGCTGACGCGCGCACTGTGCCTCCCAGGCTACCTGGGCCTAGGCCTCCCAAGCCGCCCGCCCGCGTGCTCCCGCCTGGGCCAGACGCCGGTCCGATCAACGCTGGCCGTTCATCTAAGATTCGATAGTCGCGCGCGCGGTTTGCTCGATATAAAAGCCGACGCCGCGGCGACCCCGGGGAAAACCCTAACCCATTCTCTGCTCTCTCTCTCTCTCTCTCTTCGCCTCGCTCCATTCTTCATGCAAGCGTAGGTAGCTCTGAGCGCAAGGCAGCAGCCATGGTGTCTGGAGTGAGTGGCGGCGCCGCCGCGCGCCCCTTCGCCGGTGCGTGTGTCCACCCGAGGGTGAGCGCGCCGTCGTCGAAGGGCAGCGCTGCGGTTGCCCTTGACACTCGAGCCCGAGGCGGAGCCATGTGGTGGCGTGACCTACTCAGTCGGCGCCTCTGGTTCTTCCCCCGCGCCGGCCATGGAGATGGTCGGCGGCGAAGATAGGACGGCCGGGCCCCAGGTAGGAAGCCTCTTCTCTACCATCCCCTTTCTCTTTCTGGGGTTAGGGTTTCTTTTCCCGATTCGATTCGTTCGATTCGGTTCATCTCTTTCATTTGATTTCTTTTTCTCTGTTCTTCTCGGATTTCATCTGATTGGGGATTAGGGTTAGGATTCGGTGACCCTCTTCTTTTCATTCACCCTATTAGGGTTAGGGTTTCGTTAGGGTTAGGATTAACCCGGTTTATTTTTTGTTCACCCGATCTAGATCTAAAAGCCCTAGAAGACCTGGCTCCGGTACCATTGTTGGGAAGAACTTAACCTTAGCCGTAGATCTAGCGGGTACATCTTTCTATAAACATGATGAACACACCCTAGAACTTTGAACTACTAGATCTAGAGGGAGAGGAAGGGATGGAAAGGGCTGACCGTCTGTGCCCTTGGAGGAGGATCCGCTCGTGTCCGCCATGGAGTCGATGAAGTTTGCCCACGGGCAGCGGCGGTCGGTGAAGACGGTGACGGTGACGGTGAAGACCGGTGGCGGCGCAGCTGGTGGCTTCCCGTCACTGGCTGCGCCTCTCTCTGATCGAATTAGGGTTTAGGTTTCGGTGGGGAGCTCGGCTCAGGCGAACCTCGTACTCAGAGCCGCCGGCTCCCACCTCTATATATTGCGTAGTATGACAGGGGCTCTCTAGCCATAGTGGGCTGGGCACCCCCGATCAGGGTGCGGATCAAAGGTCCAACTGGACCGTTGGGCCTAGTTTGGGATTAGAGATCAAGTTAACTAGCTGTCCCTCAGCCAATCCAGCAAAACCATAAACTGAGTTTGCACTTACCTGCTGAAACGAAAACTTGCTGCCTCGTTACAAATTGCAGAGCAGGAATCCGCCATTTTGTTGCTGCCTGCTTCGGCGTGGCCGCATGCACCGAGCTTGCTTTCGAAAAACACAAAAGCCCTTCAAAACTCAAGTTAACCTAGAGTTTTTCAAACTAAAGCTTGAAATGTGATGGCACGTTACCACGATAGGATGGAGAAGAATAGACAGCAGGCGTTGCAGATCTGGCATTGTTGCAGTTCATTCCTCTCCGACAAGCCGGAGAGCCGGCCTACACGCATCGTTATTGCTCCAGCTCCAGAGGTGTTGACCTGCGAGCGTCCAACGATGCAAGGCTAAGATCAGTCTCAATGGAGAGTTTCACCTCCCAGTTTCTAACACGTGAAACTTTGATATGAAATGGGTCTCTCCCACAGTGCAAAGTTTCAAGGCACGGTTTTCGCCCCTTATTTTACTATTCATAGGTCCCACCTATCCCTATCATCCCTCTCTTCCCCGCATCCTTCTCGTCACCGCCTGGAGGCCGGGCGTGGAGTAGAGGCCGAGCATGGCGGCGGGCGGGCAGAACCCTCACGCTCGCGGCGCCCGCGACTAGCAGTGACTGCGACCAGCAGAGGACGTGTGGCGGGCGGAGTCGCGACGGGCAGCTCGCGATGGACGTCTCACGATGAACGACGCCGGCGGATCTCCCGCGACTGGCGGACGAGCGCCCGTGGCCGGCGACCTCGCTCGCGGCGGTCCGGCGGCTGTTGCCCTATGGAGCTCCTGCCCGCGCTGGCGGATCTCCCGCGACCGGCGGACGAGCGAGCGTGTCGGGCGGCCTCGCCCGCGACGGTCCGGCGACCGCGCCCTGCGGAGTCGCGATGAAGAACGCACGGTCCTGGAGAAAGAAAAGTCGCGATGAAACGAAGGAAGGGCCTCAGTGCAAGTTTCACGGCGTTTCCAAGGTTTTGTAAATAGTGCGGATAAGTTTCGTGGCCATGAAACAAATCCCTTCTCTCTCCTCCCAGTTTCATGCAAAAAACTGACGTGGCACCTTATTAATTGTGCATGAAACCCCATAAAACTTCATTGAGACTGGCCTAAGAGGCAGACGTTGGCTATTTAAGCCAGGCTGCACAGAATCACAAAGTGGGCAACTTGTGGTGACTCACGCCTTTACATCATGACCCACTCGACAGTTTTTATTTGTAAAAAAAAAAAATTCAAATGGACCTGGCCTGGCTTATCTTGGTAGTTGCGTACCAAACCAAACGCGGCCCACTGGGCTTTGGTTGATCCAGAGGTTAGAGCAAGTATAGTAAATATTACTCGGCAGGCTGTAAGGTAATCCACATCAACAAAATGCTATGTGACGGAGAGAGAAATCAAGTAAGATAATGAAGCGGGCACTTGCCTTACCGCCCGGCGCAGCGCGCGTAACGAGACAAACAGCGTGTATACAGCCTACATGCAGCCATGAGAGGGCCAAAAGAAGACTTTTTCTTCCCTGCCACCCTGCTAGTATTAAATGTCTAAATTTCCTTTATAGCTAATCTCTTAACTTGCCTAGTATAGGTGATGGCTTAGAGCAAGGTCAATAACAGAGTCAAGTGCTTGGCTATAAGTTAAGTTATAAGAGCCAAGTTATACAATAGTTGTCTCCTATTTGTCTATAAAAAAAATTCTCTTTCATGTTCCTTCTCACAACACTTGCTATTTAGGCCCACCACTGCAAATGCATTCGTGCCAAGCTTGGTGCTTGTATAAGAATCAATCTATCATCTTTCTCCTCTACATCAGCGTAAGCTTCACTATAAACCCATTATTATACTCGCTCTTATACTCTCGCACACAGCCTGCTTGAAATCCACAGTTGGCGTTTCTATTGGCCTTGCTCTTATCCACTCTTTGTCGTCACAGCTCACTCTAGCTATCTATCGGTACGGACCATGTCTCCTACAACTTTTAAGCTGTACATGACTAAAGTAAGTTAAAATCAAATGGCACGACTTCCTACATCTTTGTAAGGCCACGCTTCTTCACACCGTTTATATTGACCATGTTTTTCCACCACTAGGATCACACGTGCATTGTAACGAGAAAAAAATAATATCCGACCATCTCAACACAGACGGAGCGCTAACCAAAGCCGAAATTAATGGACACGCAGGCCAATGCTCCATCGAGTACAACATTCAGGTCTAAACGACATAAGAATGCCATTGCGGGCTTGTGGCAAACCTCGGCAGTCGGCAGCCCATCCTTAGGAGAGACGTGCCCACCCTTGGGGAGGACGTGCCTCAATTGCCCTTCTGATGTGGCATCCCAAATGAAACATTCCAGGAATCACTCTCAAAGAGCCGCCGCTGCTACTGCAGACTGCGGCTGTGCTGCACTCTGCTTTTACTGTACTAGATAACAAGCATCTACATTGTTGTTCAGGGCAGCCGATCAGGTGGCGCCTTCAACCAAACAGGGAGGGGCTTGAAGGACTAACAGTTAGCGACCCTAGCTAAGATGCCAAAGTATAGTTGTGGTAAATTTCTCCGACACTGAGATAATAACAAAACTACCAAAATAGATGGACTGTCAAATTAGATGTACAATACTCCCCGCAATGTAAAGAGCTTATAGTCATATTAGATGATGGATCAAAGCCTGATATGCCTAGTGCAGCAAAACCACAAAACAGGCCAATTTATGCCCCACTGGGAAGCTTTGCACCACACATGAGCACTCACAAGTTCATCGTCATGCTCAAATATTGCTCGTGCGTCTGGGGAGAGAAGCATATGCATGATGCGAGCACACTGGCCCACTGGGTAACTCAATTTCACCACAAGGCTAGAAATAGGTACCACATGACTATTGATGCACACAGGACATGAACACACAGTAAACTCACAAAGAACTAACAAATTTATCAGTGGAATATACCAGGCAGCAAACAAACAACTCAAAGATCACTAAACCATGTCCTGATCATGATCATATTATCCTCTATTTCTAAAAAGTACCACAACTTCGCATCCCACCTCTCCTATCAACTCCACCATGCTGCCTCTCTCTCTCTCTCTCTCTAATAACCACCATTCACGTGGCATATGAATGCGTAACAATAATACAGTATAAGTTAGGTATAGTACTAAAAGCAACTTAGGGGTGTTTGGTTCCACCCTGCCGGCCAAAGTTCGAATCCCCTCGGGGGCAGATTTGTTGGCCGAAGGAGGCACAGTTTATCTGCACGTTGAAAAAAAATCCCCTCATCTGTCCCACGCCAAAGCACAGGTCTAAGGCCAGCTCAGTCTCACGAGAGCTGCGGTGCCGCTGTGTATGGGTGGAGCAGAGGTTCGGGGATTTTCTCGACCTGCGTGAGAAAGTCTTCTTCTTATGCACAATGCCGGGGCTTGTCTTACCCCCGCGGGTCAAGTTTTTTTTATAGTCCCTATCAGATCGAATGTTTGATACTAATTAAGAGTATTAAACGTTGACTAATTATATAAATAAAGACTAATTCGTAAGACGAATGTATTAAGCCTAATTAATTCTTGAAAAAATCTAAGCCGTCCTTGAGGCAACAGCCACATATTGAACTTAAATAGAACACCATCAATTGACTCGCCGTCCTTGAATTTTGAAGGGAGAAACACCATATAAAAGCTGATGTGGTATAGTATGAGAATTCCCATGATAAGGAATTGCATCCCAAGGTCCTCAAAGTTCTGTCCTGCCTTTGGGGCAGAGGCGTTCGACAGTAACCATGACAAGACAAAAGTACAGAACACAAGCAGCTTATCTGCAGTAGAGTGCATGGAACCTAGTAAACCCTGATTTGAAACAATGAAGTGAGATGAACAAGCATTTACATATTCACGGTTCAAGTGTTTGTATGTTCACTTTAGGTATGTACAAATTGAAGAACAAACCAACAAAACGTCTAGTGAATTCCACAAAGATTTGCATGAACATCACTTGCTAGGATATCTTACATCTGACCATGTTTTGATGGTTTAGGTATGTTTTTTCTTTTTCTTGTTCTTTTTGGCACAAGAGTGTTCCACTTTTCATTGCAATAAAAAAGAAATAGTTTAGGTGTACCCTTGAATGGCAGGCAAAGGGGAAAGAGGTTAGGGTAAATTAAAATTACCTTCATCCTGTTCACAGCATCTCTGTTTGCTGGAGTATCGATCAGCTGATTGGAGGCATGAACAAGTTGATGTCATCACCATACATAAAATGAAAAGTAGAAAAACATAGAGGTGGAGAGACAAAACCACAAAAGTTTCTCACCACAGGTGGCGTACTAGGGCCCTGGCTAGTGTATGTGATTCTCCATTGTTGTCAGGCGATTATCAAGGAGAACATGATGGCTCACCGCTCACTATTGTTTTCAAGATGGGAATGCTGTATTGTTGTCAAAAGAAGCATAAGCTTATCGATGTGATAATTCTTGCTGTCATTGGAATGGATTCGCTCAGCTCCCACTTGATTATTAGCCCCCTGTGCAGCGACAAAAGGGCAACAAGCAATAAAAACCTAGTAATAATAAGAAGGTTAAAAGTGGCAAAAGGGTCTCAGAAAAGAATTTTTGTAGTTTTTTTTCTTTTTTTAGGAGAGCAACAAAGTTTATGTTGACAAATTGGCCTATGCTAATTTTTTAATCGAAATCAAACCATACAAGCATAACCGCAACTCCAAAGACACGGGCACGGGCACAGAATGCAACAAAGCTATCCATCCAGCATCAAATGGATCATCGGGAGGATTGCACTCGCTTTCAAAATTCCAATCAACAAAGGGAAATGCTAGCGCACGAACGTCCGACGGGGATGAATTCCATCGGACGCCCGCTCCCAAGCCTAACAAGCCCGCCCCAACGCCTGACCTGCCCCCATCCGTGCACCCCGCCCCCCATCCCCATCTTTTCGCCCGCTCCTGCTGGCGCACCCTAGACCCGTCGTGCCCCCGACTGCTAGCCCCCAGCACGCCGCATGCCACGTCCGTCGGCCACCGGCTCGCCGCGCCCCATTCCCCGGCGCCCCCTGACTCTCTGAACAACAGGAAACACATGCAACAGGAAACACTTAAATGCAACATACGTCTGAAACAGATGAAACATCTGGAATACACACAAGTGTGAAAACATATTCAACATCCATATAGAACATTTGCAACTTGCAACATGAAAACACTTGCTGCACCTAACAAAAGACTGAAACAGATGAAACATTTTGGAACATACTCTTGCAACATATGTGTGAAAACAATTGCAACATCCAGATCAAAATGCTCGCAACATGCCTCTGAAAATAGATGAAATAGTTTGAACAAACGCTTGCAACATGCCTCTGAAACACTTGCAATATGTGAATATCCATTGATCTACTTTCGCAACATCCATATGAAACAATTGCAACATATCTCTGAAACGTCTGAAACAATTGAAACATACATTTGCAACATAGGGGGAAAGAGGCCTAGGCCAGTCGATTCCGGCCGACGGGGTGGAAGCTGGCGGCGAGCTGCTGCGCGCGAGCACCACCTAGCACCAGCACCAGTGGCGCGCACGAGCACCACCGGCACCGGGCTTGGCTCGGCGGCAACGGTGGGGGGTGGGGGCCGGGGAGCACCATGGCTGTCGAGGTGAGGGGAGCTCGGTTGCCGGGGTGGGAGAGGGCGTCGCTGGGGTGGGGAGTGCGCCGCGCTGGGGTGAGGGAGAGCCGCCCACTCCCCTACAACACCGCCGCGCCACCTCCATGAATCTCGCTCGTGCTCCATGAATCTCGCTAGGGTGGGGGAGGGGGCCACCGATCTGCGTGTATTGGGGCTCCCGATGAGGACGCCGGGCGTTGGTGCGCTTCGGCGGTGGATGAGGAGCGCGTAAGGGGTAAGGATGGGGAGGAGGAAGCGAAGGGATAGGTTTTTTTAATATACATGCGGGCGGGAGCAAGCGGTGAGGGTGAAAAAGCCGTCCAACGTTTGTGCGGTCCATCGGATGCACGACACGTAGCATTTCTGATCAACAAAAGGGGGCAGAGGAACGATGCGACTCGTTCTCGATGATTTGATCTCTTACCTTGCTGGACATGGGCACGAGCTGAGCTTCGGCATCTTCCCCGACATCTCTGCCGCCTCCACTTCCTCATCCGGCACCGCCGTCAGGGGGCTAGGAGAAGAAAGGGTGAAGGCAGGCCCAACAGCTAAGGAAAGCGATGATCCCGAGGAAGGACATGGGGCGGGACGGGCTGAGTGGGAGCGGCAGGAGGGACATAGGAGCACCGGAGGGCCCCCAAAGCCATGCGCGGCCGCGGAGGGTGGATTGGGAGCATGGTGGGATTCTGGATCGGCGGCGCAGCGCGTCGACGGGATGGGATCATGGGACAAGTTGGAGGAGTGGTTGGATGCCTGTGCAGGGACGGCCGGATGGGAATGGGAGGCAGTCGCTTTCGCCGCCTGTTGCTCTCTGTGGAGACTCGAGAGATGAGTCTGTACTGCTGAGTTGGAGAGACGAAGCTCTCTCACAGAGCTTGGAGCGGCGAGCGGATGGTATGGGACGGGGCTGATGCCCGGCAGCAGAGCGCGTGCCCAAACGCCGGGTTCCAGCTGCCGACATACAGCATCGATCTTTTCCTTACTTTTTTCACATTAATATTGAACCGTGACCATAGTTACTTTTAATATTGTTTATTTGTTTAATATAAAAACCACAAGGGATAGCAAGAGTGGTGAGCACTTTTGGTAGAGACCCAAATGACAACCATGCGTGATGTGCTACATTTAACTAATGTCTGACAACAAATTACCAAACATATATATATTTCGCCACAAATTACCAAACATATATAAAATCTTAGCCTAGCTTGTTGGATTCATCACCACAAGTTGCAACACGCCAACACCCCGTTTCATCACCACAAGTTGCAACACGAATCCAACGAGCTAGGCTAAGATATTATTCAACACTGCTTATTTGTCATGCAGCTATTATATCAATTATTAGCACAAAAAAAGGAAAGATATAGATGTCTACGAGTGAACAAAAGATGCAGTAGCTCCCTGCAAGAACTTGAGCATAGCCTAGTGCTACGCGCCTGCCACCATGCTACGCTGAGCCGTCGTCGCAGAAGAAGTACCTGAAGACATCAACAATCGTCGTCCTCTTTGCGGCTTCGTCACGGAGGTTCTGTCGGTGGTAGCGCTCCACATCGTCCGCGACCCATTTCGCTGCGTCCTCGTCTATAGGGTAGACATCCGCGGTGAGGATTTCACGTGCACGTCAGACGATGTGGCGCGCGCGACCGTCGTACCCCAGGCGCAGCTCCAGCTTGGCGTACAGGGCGAACAGCACGGGGTCGCGCGGGCAGGCCGCCATGGTGACCTCCGCGACGTCCCGCGAGCGCGCGGTCGTCCCGTGATCAATCTCGAACTCGATGTAGCCGCACCAGAAGTCGGTGTCGCCTCGGCACCCGCCGGCGCGCGAGCGCCACTCCTCGAAGCACGCCCGGGCGGCGGCGATGTCTCCGGCCGTGCCCCAACTCCATCTTTATCCACGCGTGGAAGATGGTCTTCTGGTCGGCGACGCAGGAGAGCGCGCCGCAGAAGAGGTCGCGCGCCTGCTTTATCGGCGTTCTGTCGCCGTCTTCCCGGTAGATTTGCAGCGCCGCCTCGTAACAGGTCAACGCCCAGCTGCGCGTTGGTTTGTCCTTGTCCCACTCCGGCTGCGCCAAGACTCGCGCCATCCGCTTGGTCGCTGGCCTCCGCGGTGGGTGTGGGTCTCGGGGACCCTCTCCGCTGCCATCTCCTCCGAGCAAGAAAGCCGCGTACCGCCGGAGTAGATGTGTTCAACTGGAGGCGGTATAGGTTGGGGCTGAAAGGAATTGAGATGTGATAGGGTTTTATACATCTGCTAGCTGCAACCACCAGCACGGCGCTCCGTGGAGAGCGGACGAACACGAGTTCGTGCGACGCTGGAGGATAACGATGCGGAGGGCGGCTCACGTCGAATAACTGAACACCAAGTGCATGCAACCATCAGCCGGCAGTTACGTAGAGCCGCATTTTAATTTTTTTTCATTTTGAATTATGTTTTTTTTAAATTTTATTTAAAAAATAGCCCACTTATTTTTTTTTAATTTTTAACCCTTTTGGTTAAGCCAACGCGTCTGGTGCCATAAAATCACGTTGTCACGTCACATATGTTGGCACGTCAAATCAGACACGTACAAACATACAATTTGCACATGGGTTGGGTGTTATTGAGATTATCTTCACTTTTGAGTATATCCGGAGGTTCCAAATTTGGACCAAGCTATGTAAGCTGACTTTGTCTGAAAATTTGGACTTAACTTTGATTTTTCAGGGCTTAGGATTCTATCTTATACCGTAACTCATATATTAACATTTCAATGCTTATTTAAATATTTAATTTAAAACACTCTTAAAACTGCTTAAATGACCATAGATTCTATGTTTCTTGCATTAGATGCATCACTTTGAGCTTGTTTTGAACTGTTTTAAATCTGTGTTTGCATTAAAACCTAATTTTGAGTATGTGCTTTGTTAAGGAACTTTAGATTTCACTTGAGCACTTATGCTGGGAAATACATGATAAAATACTACTTTCCAAACCAAGAATTTAGATGATTTTTTCAGAGTTTTGAAAAGCATTTTTTGCTAAATAACTTAAGTGATAACTTAAATATAGCATTATGGAAAGAGTTTAAATTCAAAAATGCCAATTCCACAAAAAATAGGTTGTGCTTGGTTTTTAGCATCTATTTGAAAATTTACAAGATGTTTAAATACCCTAATTAGGTCGAGGGGCGAGGGGGGCTGCAACCATGATCGTGGGCCAATAATTTTGGGAGCACGTCTTACCTAGCCCAATAGCCCCCTTCATAACCGAACTCGTAACCCCTCCCCAACCCTAGCCACCAGTCACACCCCCTTCTGCTTGCCCTGCCCCTCGTCTGGTGTCCGGCGCCTACCCTTCCTGTTGTTGCTTGTTTGCAGCCTGCCCCTTGTCCTTCTCTCCAACAAGTCAGCAAGCCGCCTCCTGCAGTCCTGCCCGCCACCCCGCCACCTTTGTCGGTTGGCGGTTGTCATTCTTCATGGCCTTGCCACGGCAATAGGGCCAAGTCGCCCTCCTGGCCCTTCCCTTCCGCCCAGCTATAGCCGGCTGCACAACATGGGGCAAGGGGATCAGAATCCTTGTGAGCAAGATTCCAAAGGAGCCAGCACATCCTACTCCTTGCATGAACCTTTTGAGGTAACAATACTATCAACTGCTACTAGTTAGGCCATTCTCAGTGAGGAGTTTTATGGCGTTGTTTCCAAGACGGTCATGTCATAGAGAATAAAATGGAACATGAATGAAACAACATTATCAATAGAAAGTTTCATTCCATGGTTTCATAGACATTTAATTTAATGACTCATAGAGAGTTGGTAATAGTGCCAAGCGAGTTTCATCCCCATGAAACCCATTTCTTCTCTTTCTTCTTAGAAATGTTGTTACGACATCGAAAATGCCTACGTGGGAGCTTATTAAATACAAATGAAACTGCAATACAAGGTTGGCCATTTGGACTAATAAAGTTTACTCGTATAGAAGGTATTGTTCAAATGGAAACATAGGAAATGTGAAAATCAAAGTGACCAACACCCCAGGTAAGACATTAGAGCTGCTATAGAAGACCAACAAGTAAAGCAAGAACTCCAAGTCACAAGATGAAAAAAGCACAGACGTGAAGACACAAAGAAAAGAAGCCAAGTGCATGCAGATTGCATGCACCGGAAAAGTTCGGTATGACCTCAAACGAGGCACCAGAGAAAGCGGTCCCAGACAATACTTCTATAGAGAAGAAATCAAAGCACTGGAAAACTCTGGCTTAACAAAGCTAGGCAACACCAGAACATAAGTTCGCATCCACAGAGGTTCCGGGGAAAATAGAGCACGGGAAATCTTTGTTGTACGTCACCAGAAAAAAGGTCTTATCCGGTGAGGATCCAGAGGAGAACCCAAGAGCACAAAGAAGCCACTAGAATCTTCCGGTGAGGTGACCGAAGAAAGTATCGGAGAAACAGCTCCCAATAGTCGGTAGATCCAACGGTTGAATTCCAATAGCTAGTACATGTGGCACCACCGGAATTCTCTGGTGGTAGGCACCGAAATTTCGGGTGGGTCTGCAAAAAGTGAAGCACGCCACCAACGGCTAGCTTTTTGTTGTTTTGGGCTATATATACCCCCTTGGTCGTGTTATAGTGAGTTGAGGCTCATCTCTAGTTGCTCTACACTACTACATAAAACTTAACCGAGGCAGGCCTTTTCCATTTTCGAATGGTCACGGTTAATCCGTGAACTATGGAGGTGGTTGCCCTCCTCGGTTAATCGATTAACCGAGGCGGGCGCCCTTAACCCCCCCGTTAACTGATTAACCGAGGCCGGTGAATAAAGACGCTCGTCTCCGTTAAACTATTAACGGAGGCGGTTCTTATTACTTGCCCGCCTCGGTTAATGATTTTCCAAATTAAAAAAAATACTTTTTTGATTTCAAATTTGAATTTGAATTTGCGTTTGAATTGAAATTAAAATTTAATAGTAGTGGGATTAGAGGTATTAGAGTAGTAATAGAGGTAGTAGAGTAGGAGAGTAGAATAGTAGTTAGAGTAGTAGAGTAGAACTTAATACAATGATCCATACATAAATGTGTGGCATATATATTGTTCCATTATAATAATAAGTTACAAAACATCTTGTTAAATAAGTCACTACATTATTACATATGTGTGGCATACATATCATTTTGGTGCGGGCGCTCCCATGGTCTTCTTCTCACCGTCGTTGCGGACCCAGGGCATCATCTTGGTCTTGTTGAAGCGGGTCTCGACAGCCTTGATCTTCTATGGATGATCGGTAAAGAGCCCGAGCTCTACGTAGTTGTTATATTCTTCAGGACTCTGGACTCCATCAGCTCCCATGATCCTCTGCTTTCCTGAAACAACCACGTGCCTCTTGCCGTCCTTGGGCATCCCAAAGTAGGTTACTTGCGCGACATGGCTTGCTAGTACCGACTGATCATCTTTGTAGTCGACACTTTGGAGCTCCATGTTGGTTAGCCCATACTCGTCCACGACAACCCCCTTTGGCTTGACCCACTGGCACCGGAAGATGGGTATCTGTAGGTCACCACCATAGTCAAGTTATCATATCTCTTTAATCTGCCCAAAGTATGTCCTGGTCTCCCCCGTTGACTCGTCGATGCCCTCATATCGAACACTGCTGTTCTGTGCCGCGTTCTTCTTATCCTTCTGTTTTGTGTGGAACTTGTATCCATTGACGTCATACCCTTGCCACGAGGTGATTTGGGTGGACGGGCTGCACGCAAGCCTCGCTTCATCGGATTATCCATGGGGTATGTCCTGCTGTTTGATCCACGCCATGAAACTAATCTTGTGATATTTCTTGACCCATGCCTCCATGCGATCTCCGTCATGAGCGGCGTAGATCTCCTTCAGGTGCTTGTCAACATAGCGTTCCATGACCACTAACTGATGGAGGACGTTGTGATGAGCTTGTTGCACCATTTTGTATTGTACATCGGTGCGTACTTTCCTCCCCATGCAACCCATTCTCGAGGTTCTGCCTTCGTGCTGAGGGACGGGTAGGTCAATTGCCCTTTCATTCCAGATGTATTTGGTGCAGCAGTTAACAACCTCCTCGATTGTGTATGCCTCGATCATAGAGCCCTCTAGGTAAGCACGGTTAAGGATGTATCTGTTGAGGGTCGACATGAACCGCTCGTATGTCCACATCTAGTGTAGGTAGACGGGGTCTAGTTCCTGTATCTAATCAACCATGTGCATCATCAAGTGTGGCATAATATTGAAGAAAGACGGTGGGAAGCACATCTCGAGTTGGCAAAGAGTCTCGGCTTTCAGGCCAGGCAACCCAACTTCATTGATGACCTTCTGTGTGATGTGGTTAAAGAAGTATGACTTGCGTGTGATGACCATCTTCACGTACTCTAGACCAATAGCCCTAATCACAATTGGAAGGAACACCATCAGCATGACGTGGCAGTCATGTGAGTTATAGTTGGTCAGTGTGAGGTCTTTCATCGAGACCAGGCTCTTGATGTTGGAAGAGAAACTGGTCGGCGCCTTGACACCCCTAAGCCACTAGCACGTAGCCCTCTTCTCATCTTTCGTCAGGTTGTAGCTCACGCCCGGAAGGTCAACTTTCCTATTATGCGGTGGTCCCGGCTGAATTTCGGGCCTGATGTTAAGGTTGACAAGATCCATCCGTGACTTTAGACCATCCTTCATCTTAGTCTTGATGTCTAGCAGGACACCAATCGTGCTTTCAAAGACGTTCTCTAGGTGCATGCAGTCGATGGCATAGGGCGTATCTAGCTCCTTCCAGTACGACAGGTACTTGAAGAAACTCGACTGCTTCTTGAAAGGAACGGTGACAGATGGTTCCTCCATCTTATCCCGCTTTCTCTTCTTTGTCGTGGTCCCATCTTTCTCTTTCTTCTTCTTTTGGAACTCGACCTCTATGCCCTTCACCATCTCAAACACCTTTTCCCCATACCTTATCTTTTCCGGCTCATCAATTTGGGGCTCGTTCTTGTTGTTGAAGTAATTATTCATCGTAGATGTTCGGTACCTGTGCTTTCTGATGAGGAATCGTCTATGCCTCATGTACACCATCTTCTTGGATGCATTAAGTTAAGTGTAGCAGGTACCATCAATGCAAACTACGCAACTAATCTTCCCTTTCATCTACCTCGACAGTGAAAAAAGACTAGGGTAATCGGTGATGGTGACAAAGATGATGGATTTTAGAGTGAACTCCTTCTTTAGGGACGCATCCATCATCTTGACCCCTTCTTCCCATAGTTTCTTCATGTCCTCCTTGAACGGCTCTAGGAACACATCTATATCATTGCCGGGCTGCTTCGGTCCGGAAATAAGCATGGTCAGCAAAAGATACCTGCGCTTCTGACATAGCCAGGGAGGTAGGTTGTAGATGGTGAGGATGACTGGCCATGTGCTGTGCGAGCCGCTGAGGTCACTGAACAGATTCATCCCATCGGTACTTAGCGCAAACCTGATGTTCCTCGCCTCGTTGCCAAACTCCGAGAACTTGGGCGTTGAAATGCCTCCACTGTTGGCCATCAGCGGGTTGTCGCAGCTTGCCATCGTCCTTCGTGCGATCATCAGATGCATGCTAGGACATCAGCTTGGCATCCTCGGGGTTTCTGAATATGGCACGCAGGCGATCGATCACGGCCAAGTACCACATTGATAGGGCAGGACTTTTCCTCTGCATGTAACCCTCTTCTTCCTCGTCCTCTTGAGACGGGATCTGCTTCACACCGCTCTTCTTGGCCGTCTTCTTGTTTAGACCACTCAAGGCTCCCTCATCTTTCGCATCCATGCGACAACCGACATTCCTCTTGTATCGACTCGCGCCGCAGTGTGGACAGCTCTCCAAGTTCTCATACTAGCCCTGATATAGGATACAGTGGTTAGGGTAGGCATGCAATTTTTTAAGCTTCAGCGCCACTGGCTGGATCAGCTTCTTCGCCGGATAGGTATTGGCGAGCACCTTGTTATCCTCTAGGTATGTGGAAGAATGGATACGTAATAGCTCATTGAAGCTAGTGTCGGACCAGCCATAGCGAGCCTTCAGCATCAGCATTTGGAGGTTAAAACGCAGCGCCGTCCACTGCTTTGGACCATCCTTATAGAGGGGATCAATTGCCACCTACTTTATCTCTCTGAAATTCTCCAGCCACCTCGAGCTCCCAAACAGAATGTCATCGTGGTCGAGGTAGTTAGCTATTTCCTTGAAAACCTCCACATCCTCGGGCTCCGTCACAGCAGCCTGCTCACCATCCGCCCCCACCGCCGTCGTTGGCCATGTCTTGGAGTAAATCATCCATCATGATGTAATCAAGATCAGCATTGTCGCGAGCAGCAGTGTCATGCCTGTCGGCTGCTGCTGCTGATGATGAGGGTTGTTGTCCTATGTTCTGCAGTCATCGCTGCCATCGACATCGATGAGTTTCCTCCAAATGCACTGGCACTCACATCTGCTTCGCCGTGAAACATCCAGACGGTGCAATCCTTGACGAAACCAAACCGGACCAAGTGAGATTGCACCACGTCATCTTCCTGGGAAGCTTGTTCTGGCAGCGATTACACGAACAATTGATGCGCGGCTGCTTCAAACTCAGATGACGCTTTTTCCCAGCGGCAACAAACTTTTTCACATGACCCAGGTAAGACAGATCCAGCCTCGATGTCCGATACATCCATTCTCGCCTGTCCATGCCCGTGAACCTTGCACACACAGCGAAAAAGGAATATAAGCAAAACAATATTAAAAAATGGAGTCGGGTAGCTCTAGATCTGTTTTCTTTCTCCTCCATGTAGATCAAGATCTAGATCTAGAAAAAAGCACCCAAATTGTGAAAAAGAGAGAAGAATGAGGATTGGAGAGCGTGTAGCAACCTCCTGCGGTGCCCTCCTTCAACAAATCCAAGGGCAAAACTTCTCCCCCTAAGAAATGCTCAATTTTGGGGGTTTTGGAGTTCAAAACCCACAAAAATGGAGATGCTACAAGGAAGAAGGTTGGGGCGGCTGGGCGCGGCATTTATAGCCCAGGATTAACCGAGACGGGCAACTTAAGCACAACCACCTCGGTTAATCATATATTAACCGAGGCGGTTGCCTTGTACCAACCGCCTCCGTTAATGGATTAACCGAGGCGGTCAACCTTAAGCGCCCGCCTCGATTAATTTTGATTAACCGAGACGGTTATTTTAAGTTAACCGCCTCGGTTAATCGATTAACGGAGGGCAACTGCCTCGGTTAATTGTTATTAACCGAGACGGACGACTAAGGATGCCCGCCTCCATTAAGGATTAACCGAGGCGGGCCACCAGCCCGCCCGCCTCGGAGCTCCAAAACCTAACGCCGCGTGAAAGTTTTACTGTAGTAGTGCTAGCCACCATAGTGCTTAAGGAGTCACTCGGTGATTTTCTCTACCATTTTTCTTCTTCTATATCCCCACATGTTTCTATCGATCATGCACTAATCATTGATCTTTTTGTTATTTTTTCAAATTAATAATATTATTGAACCGTGACCATTGTACGTCTTAAATATAACAAGCACAAGGGATAACCTACATAGCAAGAGTGGTGAGCAATTTTTCTAGAGAGCCAAATGACAACCATATGCTCCATGTGCCACATTTAACTAATGTGTGTGGCAACAAACTAAACAACTATATTTTGCAAGGGGTCGTTCGGTTATTCACGAATAGAGGTAGAAACCAATCCAGCTGATGAATTGTTATACAAATTAGTCAATAATTCCAGCTGGGAATAGTTCCAGGGCATGAATCCTAAACAACCGAACAAGCCCTAAAGGTGCCGCAACCTTGACCTGTGGTGATGAAGAATGTAACGATGCTAATATTTGATATGCCACAATTTGCTTCTCCTGCTATTTCCCAGTAAATACCAGTTAGTTTTGTCGGCCAATTCGCCGATGAAGCAAACCGTCACTACAGGAAAATCAGGCTTTGCCGACTGCCAGTCTCTTTCCCGACTGCCTTTCTCCAGGCAGTCGGCAAAGGGGCTCTTTGCCGACTGTTTTTCTCTAGCAGTCGAAAAAGAGCCTGGCAGTCGGCAAAGCCTCTCCAAGGCAGTCGGCAAAGGTTGGCAGTCGGTAAAGAGGTCTTTGCCGACTGCAAAAGACAGTCGGCAAAGACAGACCGTCGGCAAAAGTGGTCGGACGGGACGGAATTCCGGGCCGTCGGCTTTGCCGACTGCCCTCCGTTAGCAGTCGGCAAAGGCCTGCCCTCTTTGCCGACTGCCAAGGAAAGGCAGTCGGCAAAGAAGCTCTTTCCCGACTGCCATGTTAGGCAGTCGGCAAAGAGTAAGTCTTTGCCGACTGCCGTACCACGGCAGTCGGCAAAGATTTTTTTATTATTATTATTTTTTATCCCAGTTTTTTTCTGTGGGCAGTACATATTGTTTGAAATCTCATGTTCAAATTTGGGACCTTTTTATGATATTTTGCTATATTTCATTCAATTATTTTATTTCCTTGCATTTTCTCGCATAGTCCAAATTTGAACTGCAGGTGCATGAAATAATGAAACGCAGCCGTTCGAAAAATAATATTCATGTTGAAGAGTATATTTTTAGGCCATGTACATGAACCCACTCAAAAAATTGAAGGTCTTGTCCACGACAGATGACCATCCCGATGCGGTATTAGTATTTTTTAATTATAAAAAATCCAAACGAAGTCTGAAAATCACGAAACTTGGCGAGGTGTCATGTTATCATATGCGGATACCATGGTAAAAATTTGATGATGTTTGGAGCAAGTTGCGTCATCTGATGTCCAAAACTCCCATATCTCACATGTGGTATCATATGTGATCACATGTGAGATATCAGAGTTTTGGACATCAGACGACGAAACTTATTCGAAACATTTTCAATTTTTTACCATAGTCTCCACATACGATATCATGATGTCTTGCCAAGTTTCGTGATTTTCAGACTACGTTTGAATTTTTTATAATTGAAAAATACTTCTACCGCACCGGGATTGTCATCTCGCGTGGACAAGACCTTCTAATTTTTGGGTGGGCTCATGTACATGGTCTAAAAATACACTCTTCAACATGAATATTATTTTTCGAATGGCTGCGTTTGATTATTTTATGCACCTGCTGTTTAAATTTGGACTATGCGAGAAAATGCAAGGAAATAAAATAATTGTATAAAATATAGCAAAATATCATCAAAAGGTCCCAAATTTGTACATTGTACTTGAAACAATATGTTTAGCCCACAGGAAAAAATTGGAACCAAAAAACCAAAAAAAAAAAAATCTTTGCCGACTGCCATGGGGAGGCAGTCGGCAAAGGATTTGCCGACTGTATGCAGTCGGTAAAGCCTTTGCCGACTGCCGCTTTACGGCAGTCGGGAAAGGCTCTGTTGTTTTAAAAAAATAAAAAAAAGGAAGGGATAACCCTATCCACTCACACCCCCGCCCACCCCCGCGACCCGCGCGCCCGCCCCCGCGACCCCCGCCTTCACCGCGCCGCCGCCGGCCCCCGCGTGGCCGCGCGCCCGCCCTGCGCCGCCCCGCCGCGGCCGGCCGCGGCCAGATCCGCCGCGCACCCGGCGCCCGCGCGCGGCCGCAGGCAGCCGCTGCCCCGCCCCCGCCGCGTTCCCCGGCCGCGCCGGCCCGCCACGCCGGCCGCCGCCGGCCGCTGCCACGCGCAGCGCGCTGCCCCGCCCCGCCGTGGCCAGCCGCGGCCGGCAGCGCCGCCCTGCCCCGGCCTCGTCCCCCCTGCGCCCGGCCAGACCCCCCCTCCCGCCGGCCATCTCCCCTCCCAGCTACTCCGTCCGGCCTCCGGCGCTCGTCCTCTGGGCTCTCCCTGTCGCTGCCCGCTGCGGCGCCGCCCGTTCTTCTCCTTGCCTTCTCTTGGTCTCCTCCCCAAGCGGCCAAGCCGGCAAGCCGCCTCCCGCCGGCTGCCCTCCGCCGTGGCCCGGCCGGCGGCCACGCCCAGGCTCCTGCTCCCGACTGGCCGGCTGCCCCCCCTGCTCCTGGCTCCTGCAGTCCTGCATCTGTCATCTCTGCTGCAGCTGCACATCTCGGTGAGCTACTGCCTACTGTTTTACTGAGATCCAGATCAGCTTCTATTTTCGATTTTGAATATTTAGTGATTCAGTGATATTGTAGCTTGTAGGGCATAAGAGCACTTTGAATAGATATCATCATTTATGTTATTTGTTAATATCTATTAGTATACGGCTAGTTGCATTTTTAGCCTTCTATTATTTAGCGCCCCCACCCTCTTAGAACCGTGCTGAATTTTGAGACGAAAACAAGTGTTCAGTCAACGAGCTGTGTGAGGAATGTGTTCAGTCAACGTGTATGTGATGTCGGCCATCGAGCCGTGTATGTGATGTCGGCCATCGAGCCGTGTATGTGATGTTGAATTCTTTTTGCAGGTTCTGGAAACCTCTCCGTACAAGGGAGGTTCTGCCGAAAATTTGTACTTATATTGTTTTGTTGTGTTTCAGAAAAGCGCGGATCCGAAGTAGCCCCGTGCCTTGGTCGTCGGCCTGCACAGCGTCACCTCGGCACCTTAGGTATAACCCCTCTTCCCGTATCATGGTCTAGGTCGCGTCACCAAGTTAGGTGTCTCCCGTCCGAAATTGATACAGTTGGAAGTAGTACTTCCAACCGTATCTGTTTCGGATTGTCCACGTTTTTTGGACAGCCCACGGATGCGTAGATGGGTTAGCTTCCATGTCTTGCTCATGTCTGAGTCGTAGTTTCGGTTGCACCTCCCGGTTGTTCTCCGGATACACACACTCCCTACGGGGACGTGTATCTGGAGAACAGCGGGGAGGTGCTGCCGAAATTCCGATTCAGACGTGGGCATGCATGGAAGCTAACCCATCTACGCATCCGCGGGTGGGATTAGGACCTATCCTTCACCTATTAGCAGGTAGGAACGCCATGTAGATGCAATGCCTAGTTTTACTACTTGCTTATGCATATGTATTACAGAGGATGGCTAACCGTGATTGGATGTACACGGGCTTTGCAAGAAAGGACGAGGATTGGGTTAGGGGGACCTCTAATTTCCTAGACCAAGCATTTGGCCCGGCTGCTAGAGGGTCGATTCGGATGCCGTGTCCCTGTAGGAGTTGTAAGAACTCAAAAAGAAAAATAAAGGATGAGATTTGGAAAGATCTGTACAGAAACGGCTATGTGGAAGATTACAAGACGTGGATTGTGAGCGGGGGTGGTGCACGCAGTCCGAATGGCATGCTGGGCCTCCTGATTAAGAAGCACTACCCTGGCCTTATCGAACTCGACGACGGGACCAAGGTGGTGCCTTGGCATTGGTCGGACTTCTACAAAGTCAAGGACGCACACGAGGTCCCCATCGCGACAAAGATCAAGATGGAGTTTTGGGTGAGTTCTTATTGCACTGCTTTGTCGATACACATTCGCTGGACGTTTTTGAACTAATGAAACATGTAGGACTGGTTCACATGTGACAAGGGGTACGAGGACCGGGCGTCGGTGGTGCAGGACCGGGCCGCCATGGCGCGGGTGAAGGACATGTACTACGAGGCGCACGTCCAAGTCCTCGTCACCTACTACGCTGACGTGAAGCTTGAGAGGCTGCCACCCGCGGACGCCAAGAAGATGCTCCACTACCCTGAGACCGACGTTGCCAAGGACATCTACATGCAGGTAATTAAGGAACATTGCTTATGATTCCTTCCATGCAAATGAAGTAGAAGACGTTACTACTGATTCATCTTCTGCCATGTCATGTAGTTTCCTGCTGAATGGTGCAAAACATACATGGACTGCTGGGAGGCCATTGTGGACGCCTGGAGAACGCCGGAGTCGTATGAGGAGCGTCGCAGTCGAAGTGAACGTGCCAAGATGAGGCAAGGGCCGGCACACCACCAAGGGAGCCGCTCTCTCGGACAGTACTGTGACGCATGGGTAAGCTTCTGTTGATTTATTTATTTATTTATTTATTTATTCTATCTCATTACGTGTAATCGTCCTTGTGTGTTCCTTGCAGTCCCGCTACCATGACGGGCAGGTCATCAACTTGTACGAGGGCTACGCTTTGTCGAACAAGGGCAAAGCGTCTGATCCGAACAACGTCTTTAGCTCGGCAGATGGGCCCGAGGCGTACACCAACCCGAACGTCTATGAAAAGATGGCCCGGTACACCGAGGCGGCTCGCCAGCGCTATGGTCCGGACTACGATCCAACCCAGCAGCCCCTGGACACAGACCTCGTGATGAGGACGGGAGGAGGGAAACCGCACGGCCAGTACTCGATTGCCAACAACGCAATCGATCCGACCAACGTTCCTAGCCTTCGTCAGATTCGTAGGTCCACCAGCACGACCTCCGACGTCCCCATACGCCGTCGGCAGCCGTCCACGTTGGCAGCGGTTCAGGTACCTTCAGTTCCATTCCTCGTTAATTGGTTTTACATATGTACCTAATTACCTGGGTGTGACATTGCAGTCCGAGCTGGCCGAGCTGCGGGCCGCGACAGAGGCCCGAGAGGAGGCCCATCGGCGGGAGATAGCGGCCAGAGAGGAGGCCCATCGGCAGGAGGCTTTGCGCTGGAGGCAGGACTTTGCCAGCTACATTCAGAGCATTCAGATCCCTGGTGCTGTCATGCCTCCTTTACCCGCCACGATGTTCGGTCCAGCACCTATTGACCCTACGGGGAGTACGGTGAGTATATATATTGGTCTCCATTGTTTTCACGAGGTCTGTGTAGCTACTAATGAGATCATGTCTACTTTGTGCAGTCAATGTCAGCGGGTTCGAACCCGACTCCTCCAGATGGACGTTCTCCT
Source organism: Miscanthus floridulus (assembly GCF_019320115.1). NCBI lineage: Eukaryota > Viridiplantae > Streptophyta > Magnoliopsida > Poales > Poaceae > Miscanthus > Miscanthus floridulus. The sequence goes on from NW_027096995.1 coordinate 25,365, forward strand.
GGGTGGCAGGTTGTTTCGCCTCCGACATACTTCGGGCCTCCGGGTGGCGGTCTTCCTCGGCCTCCACAGTACGGGACCGGAGCGGCGGTGAGCTACCCTCTGCCACATACCCACCACGCGCACACCGGGTGGGAGCACCGCTACACGTCGGCGCCGCTCCAGCAAGGCCAGTCCTCATGGTCTTCGTGGCCTTCAGTTCAGGATGAGCATAGGGACCGTGGGTCGCACGAGGAGTGAAGTTCTTTTGGTTTGATGTTGGACTTGCGCACTTGTTTTTTATGTTTCGATGATCTGTGGACTGTATGGATATTAATGCTTATGGATGCTTGGATGTGATCTATATGTGAATTCGTGTTATATATGCGTGCATTTGGCTTATATATATAAATGTGTGATCTGTGTACTTTAAAGTGTGATATGTATATGAAAAAACAGGAGAGAAAAGAGAAAAAAAAAATTTTCCAGCTTTGCCGACCGCCTTCCTGGCAGTCGGCAAAGCCTTTGCCGACTGCCAGGAGAAAAGCAGTCGGGAAAGCCTTTTTCGACTGCCAGGAGAAAAGCAGTCGGCAAAGGCTTTCCCGACTGATTTTCCCCTAGCAGTCGGTAAATCCTTTGCCGGCTGCTTTTCTCCTGGCAGTCGGGAAAGCCTTTGCCGACTGCTTTTCTCCTGGCAGTCGGGAAAGCCTTTGCCGACTGCCAGGAAGGCGGTCGGCAAAGGAGACGGGACGGGACGGCGACGGAGTCTTTACCGACTGGTTATACGGCCGTCGGGGAAGCCTTTACCGACTGCTGTCCGGAAGGCAGTCGGAAAAGAATTCTTTCCCGACATCTTCTCTCCCGGCACCCCTTTGCCGACTGCCTAGGCGAAAAACGGTCGGCAAAGCCTTTGCCGACCGTTTTTCAGCCTTTGCCGACTGCTTTCGGCAGTCGGCAAAGAGGCCGATTCCTGTAGTGCGTTGTGAAGTTGAATGTGCAAGTGCTGTGCAAGTTCAACACTGCTTATCTGTCATGCAGCTATTATATTATTAGCCCACAAAGAAAAAATATAGATGTCTACGCAGACCAAAAGATGCAGTAGCTCCCAATGCAAGAACTCGAACATACTATAGTGTTACGTGGTTGCGTACACAACAGACTCACGGCCGCACAAGAAAAGGCACCTAAAGAGATCACCAATCGTCGGCCTGGCTGCAGCTTCACGGAGGCAGTTTCGGTACCGCTCCACATCGTCGGTGACCCATTTCGCCGCGTCCTCATCCGCGGCGAAGACTCACGCGCGCGGCGGTCGCATCCCATGCGCAGCTCCAGACGATGTACAATGCGAACACCTCGGGGTCGCGCGGACACACCGCCAACGCGGCCTCCGCGACGGCCGCCGCCGCCGCAACTCGAAAGACACTATGTAAAAAAAGGACATCACGGGAGATGTGCCGTCGGAGGAAGAGAGAGAGAGGAGCGACACATGAGGAGGGGGCTGGAGTCAGGGAGCGGAAGTGAGGGCTCGGTCATAGGCTAGAGTGAATAATTTTTTTGGGTCCGTGGGACAACCTACGTGGTGTTCTTTTGCGCGTGTGTGAGTAACAACTGATATTACGGATGCTTCCCAACCTGAACTACAGACGCGTGTTAACTATTCGCGTCTGTGATGTGTCATCTAACTACAGACGCGTCCTATAAACACGCGTCTGTAGTAATATTATAGACGCTTAACACTCGTCTGTAGTAAGCGCTTATTACAGACGCGTGTTAACGCCACCGGACTAGCGACCCCGGTCGGCGACTTATTACAGACGCGCGTCAAGAAGGCGCGTCTATAAACTCGTACTACAGACGCGCGTTTGTGCTTATGTCTGTAGGTGATGTGATGGATATGTGGCTTTTTTACATAGTGCGAGGCATAGTGGCACCACTAGTCGGCGTGGCCTACACCGCCGCCGCCGCCGCCCGAGCGCCACTCCTCGAGGCACGCTTGGGCGGCGGCGGTGTCTCGGTGACCCAGCTCCATGCCAGTCCATGCGAGGAAGATGGTCCGCTGGTCGGCGCCGTGGGAGAGCGCACCGCGGAAGAGGTCGCGCGCCTGCTTTATGTGTTTTTTGTCGCGGCTGTCTTCCCAGTAGATTTTCAGCGCCGCGTCGGAACAGGCCAACGCCCAGCTGAATGTGGGTTTCTCCTTGTCCCACTCCCGCTGCGCGAAGACTCGCGCCATCGGCTTGGTCGCTGGGCTCCGCGACGTCGGAGTATCGTCGGAGCAGAGCTGGAACTGAAGGCGGTATAAGATCGGGGCTGAAAGGAATTATAGATGTCAATGTCATAAAGTTTTATGTGTGCTGGCTGCAACCACTAGCAAGGCGAGGAACAGTTGAGATCCGTGAGGAGCGGACAACGCGCGCGAGGCTTGCGTGCATGCGACGCTGGACGCTAACGGTTTATACAAAGGGAGTTGGTACCCGACCGTTATCCATGCGCTAACAAGGCGCGGCTATCTCCGTCCAGGACTCCCACTGAATCAGCTTCCGGTGGATCTCGTCCATTCTAAACATACGGTAAATAGCCACAAGAATAAACATACGGTAGGGTCTCTCCGTTCCTCCCGACGGCGCCGCCACGGGAGTCACCAAAACTCCGCGGGGATTAGCACGGGATCGTCGCTGGCTTCCAGCAGATCTTGTGCGTGCTCTTGCGTTTAACAAACCCTCCCAACCCTGTGCACAAGGTGCATGGCGGGTACTCAGGGAGGTTCGGCAGAAGAGGTGCAGGCGAGGATGACCGACGAGATGAGTCTGGAGGATCGGCTGCAGGGGCTCGCTCTGGTGGGGGAGGAAGATGAGGATTTAGACTTCTCGGAGAAGATCGATGGCTTGATCAAGGAAGTATGCTGGTTAGCGCTGTTTAGGGTTTATACCACTAAACCCTTCATCCACGCAGCACTGCTGAACGCCATGCGTAATGCGTGGTCTGCGGCGAAGGAGGTTACGTTCAAGGTGTTGGGGGAGAACTTGTTCCTGGTACAGCTCCAGTGTTTGGGAGATTGGACGAGGATCATGGATGGAGGGCCTTGGCTTTTCCATGGAGCACCGGTGGTGTTGGAGGAGTACGACGGGTTCTCGAATGTGAAGGACTATAAGCTAAATAAAATCCTAGTCTGGGCACGTATCCAGGGGATTCCAGAGGGCTTGATGAAGAAGAAGGAGCTGGCAGAGAAGGTGGCCAAGGAAGGTCAGCGACCCACTATGAAGGGTGCATAAACCCGGCCTCCTATCTTCGGGCTCGGGTTTTCTTGGATTCGGAGAAACCACTGGTGAGAGTGGTTCCTATCACGATCAAGGAGAGTGAGAGATACTTGGTGCAATACGAGAAGCTCCTTGTGTTTTGCTATGTGAGCGGTCTCATGGGCCATGAATTGACTGAATGTGGTGATGGTGTGCATGATGTCAATAAATGTCAGTGGGGAGATTGGCTGTTGGTGAAGTTTGGAAGCAATAATATGGGAAGACGGGTTGGTCGTGGGAGTGGTTCTAGAGGAGGGTTTGGAAGCCGATGTAGGGGAAGAGGTAGAGGGACAGGCCCTTCAATGATGAAGGGGATGATATGGATTATGAAGAGCAGAACAAAGAGCTCATGCTATTGGGGGCGTCTGATGCAGCAGGGGTGGAAAATAGCCTGGAGAAGGTCCAGGAAAAGAAGAGACAAAGGAAGGAGGAGGTCAAGGAGGGTGTGGCAAAACAACTTTCATTAACGGCGTCCTCCCTCGAGGAGGTTTGCCGAGACCAATGGAACTCCTAGCTTGGAACTGCCGCGGGTTGAATTCGACATGGGCAGTTCGTTCGCTTCTGGAAGTTTGGAGGCGCATAAACCCAGATGTGTGTTTTCTGTCTGAGACACACATCTGGATACGGCTAAGGCAGAAAAAGTGCGACAACGGGCAGGTTTTGATCATATGCTCGTTCAAGAGAGCGATGGTCGAAGTGGTGGTTTGTTGATGATGTGGACAAGAGATTTTAGTATTTGTGAGCAAGGCATTACGAAGAACTATATTGATGTTGTCATTGAGAGTGGTGCGATCAATTGGAGATTTACTGGGCTGTATGGAGAACTGGAATGGAGTTAGACGGGGGGTCACTTGGGGTGCTCTTCATTCCATTCATGGAGATGGGAGCATTCCCTGGTTGGTGATGAGGGATTTCAATGAATTTTTTTTCAATGGGGAGAAGGAGGGAGGAAGGCTGAGAACTCAACGGCAGTTACAAGCCTTCCATGACGCGTTCGGATTGTGAGCTAGTGGACATGGGTTACATAGGTGATCTCTTCGCTTGGCATAGAGGGAAATTTCGGGAACGACTTGATAGGGCTGTGGCAACACTACGGGAAACTGGCACTTTGCCGAGTGTCTGCGGCACTCGGCAAAGCCCGAAATACACTCGGCAAAGGCTTTGCCGAGTGCCGCACTCGGCAAAGAAGCCTTTGCCGAGTGCTTTTTGTCGGGCACTCGGCAAAGCCTTTGTCGAGTGCCGGAAAAGCACTCGACAAAGATTTACACTCGGCAAAATGAAAATGCGAAAAAACCCAAAAATAATAGCAAAATTTTTTTTCGGGGAAGGCCGCCACCGGCCAGCGCCCATCCGTCCAGCGCCACCGGCCATCAAAGTCGCAGCATTTTTTGCTGCAAGATTCGCGGCTAACGCGGCCGGTGGGATTCGAACTCATGACCTCTCTCTTGCGTGTCTGCTGCTCTACCACTGCACTACACCGTCACTTGTGTCTAAATTCCGTTATCTATCCTCATATATTATACTAAACCGAGAGTAAATTACTTGTTTGAGGCCCTAAACGAATTCAAATCAAAAAGTGGTCAACTATAAAGTTTCATAACTTTTCAAGATCTACAATTTTCATTTAGGAAGTTTTTCCATCCGAGGTCGTTTGAAAAATTCGAATTTTAAATTTGAGAGATTCAAACGTAGTTGTGCATGATAAGATGATTTCAAATCAAAAAGTTGTCAACTACATAGTTTCATAACATTTGGAGATCTACAATTTTCGTTTAGGAAGTTTTTCCATCCGAGGTCTTTTGAAAAATTCAAATTTTCAAATTTTCAAATTCAAACGCCGTTTTTGCATGACAAGATGATTTCAAATCAAAATGTTGCCAACTACAAAATTTCATAACTTCTCAAGATCTACAAAGTTTATTTTGGTCATTTGTTCATCCGACATAGTGGTAGTAACATTATTCACAAATCTTATATATCCCTCTTCTACTTTCATGAAACTAATATGAGACATATGAGAGAGATGTAGATTTTATGAACAACGTTATTGTCGTTTTGTCAAATGAAGAAATGACCAAAATAAACTTTGTAGATCTTGAGAAATTATGCAACTTTGTAGTTGAAAAGTTTTTCATTTGAATTCATTTCGGGCCTCAAAAATTGCTTTGAAAAAATAATTTGCCGAGGGCCAAAAATATGCACACGGCAAAATACCTCTTTGCCGAGTGCCAAAAAAATGGCACTCGGCAAAATGCCTCTTTGCCGAGTGCCAGAAAAAAGGCACTCGGTAAAGACGCATTTTGCCGAGTGCCGAAAAATGGCACTCGGCAAAATACATCTTTGTCGAGTGCCAAAAAAAACACTCGGCAAAGCCATCTTTGCCGAGTGCCGAAAAAACACTCGGCAAAGTCGTCTTTGCCGAGTGCCTGATAAAATACACTCGGCAAAGCTTCCGGCACTCGGCAAAGTGCCGGTTTCCGGTAGTGCAAACGCCCTAGGTCGGACCTGCATCCCCATGCAGCATTAATTAATAGCGAGATGACACGTTCTGATCAACGGCCAATAGTGATGGACCTATAATCTTGCTGATCGCCATGAAGGAGAAAGGGGTAGGAAGAAACGGTTTGAAGCAAGATGGTTAAAGAGGATACTGTTGAGGAGATGATAAAAGCAGCCTGGGCAGGTGCCTCGGCTAGAGGAGAGGGACCATGGTTTGGCGATAAGGTGAGGGAGGTACATGAAGATTTGCATAAATGGGACAAAGAAGTCCTAAAAATCCAGCTAGGCGTATGTCTGATCTGAAAAGGGATTTGGAAAGATTGAGGGGGCCGATGACTGATGCAAACTTATGTTAGAGCAGGAGGAAATATATTGGACCCAATGAGCACGAGCGAATTGGCTGAAAAGCGGTGACCGTAACACCAATTGTTTTCATAATTATGCCTCGAAAAGGAGAAAGAAGAACACTATAAAGGGACTAGTTGATGAGCAAGGAGTTTTTCAGGAGGATGGAGCGGTTATGAGCAATATAATTCAAGGATACTTTCAGAATCTGTTGATGTTATGACCGGCACCCATTATACAAGGCGTAGGCCCATGTTATGGCAAGTGGAGCCGGCCCAGGGGCCACATGACTGTAGCATATGGTACTGTAGCACATGAAGATTAGATTGGTTTGTGTTGTTAGGAAAGAGATATGTTAGATGATTCGGTTAGGATATTTTCTTAGGGGTCAAGTCAGTCATCTCTATAAAAAGAGAACCCTGTATCAGTTATAGTCAAGCAGAAACAAGAATTGTTTCCGGCTTCCTGAAGGGAGCCGGGATTTTCTAACCCTAGCCGCCTCTGCTGTGTCTCGCGTGAACAGTGCCGCCGCTACTGTAGCACCGAGAGAATTCTAGGGCTGCAGCAGCACCCGCCGCGCTCTTGCCGCCACGACCCCTCACCGGCGTTAAGAGTACAGACCACGTCCTCCTCTCTTCCACTCCTATAACCTACGCAGTAACACTGGTAGAGCATCAAGTCCTATCAAAGTGGTATCAGAGATGTTAGGTCCTCCATCCACATCCACGCAGCCGCCGTCCACCTCCGCCTCCCTGTCCCTGCCATCAGCGCCAGCGCCGTCAGCCGCGTCGGGGTTATCGTCCGCATCCTCGGGAGCGCCCCTAACATTGGAATCTTTGGCCGCCGACGTGGCTACGATTGCCCGCGGCATGGCGGCCATGCAGGCGACCCTGGCCGCCCTCATCCCATCACCTCCCCCTCCACAACAGCCGGCACCACCACCACCGCCACAGTCATCGCAGCCGCAGGCGATCTTCCCCTACGGCATGCCCCAGACCAGCGGGATGGGGGTGCCCCTCCACTTGCTGCGGTGGCCGGCCTCGCCATCTCCCATCCCGTCGTGGGCGATGGGCTCGACAACTCCGCCCATCTACACGATGGCCACGACCCCTGCACTGTCGGCAGCCGCGGTCGCGGCGTCCTCCGGGGCGCACTAGCCACCCACGACCAGTGGCATCTTCTATGGAGGGACAGACAGTTCCGCCGCCTCACGTCGGACGAGCAACTGGAGTGGCGTCGACAAGGGCTTTGCTTCAACTATGATGAGCCCTACGTCCGCGGCCACGTGTGCTCACGGCTCTTCTACCTCGAGTCGGACTACTACATCGACGACGACCTGGGGAATGCCGCGGCGATGGATAACGTCGCCAACCCCAAGGCTCCGGATGCCTAGGAGCCTACGGCCGCTAATGCTTTCGTGGTCTCTCTACACGCACTTGTAGGGATGCGCACGGACAATACGATGCTACTCCCGATGATGGTTAAAGGGGAGCGGTTGTTGGCGCTACTCGACACCGGCTCCACACACAACTTCCTCCATGGCGCGACGATGCGCCGCCTACGGCTCGCCCCGACGGGCGGTGAGTAGCTTCGTGTCATCGTGGCCGACGGCGACTGGCTACCTTGCGAGGGCATTGCTCGCCACATGCCCATCCGCATTGGCTCGGAGTCCTTTTCCATCACGTGCGTCGGATTGGACTTGGGCTGTTTCGACTTCATCCTCGGACTACCTACGGACCTTAGGTCCCATCTTGTGGGATTTTGAGGCCATGACGCTGTCCTTCTGGCGTGAGGGCAGACGCGTCCTTTGGCAGGGCGTGCGCAGCCTCGACGCGGCGGCTCCACAGCAGCACCTCGCTGCACTCTCCACCGACGTCCAGCAGCCGCTGATGGACTTGCAGCTTCAGTAGCAGAGCGCAGTCTTCGACGAGCCCACAGGGCTCCCACCGCATGGCACAATCCCTCGTCGACGAGTTGCCTCCCAGCTCGAGGACGAGCTATTTGCGCAGGCGGGGAGAGATGTTATGATCGGCACCCATTATACAAGCGCTCACCGGCATCGAGAGTACAGACCACGTCCTCCTCTCTTCCACCCCTATAACCTAGGCAGTAACACTGGTAGGGCATCAAGTCCTATCAGCCTGGTATTAGAGATGTTAGGTCCTCCATCCACATCCATGTAGCCGCCGCGCACCTCCGCCTCCCTGTCCCTGCCATCAGCGCCAGCGCGTCGGCCGCGTCGGGGTTGTCGTCCGCATCCTCGGGAGCGCCCCTAACATTGGAATCTTTGGCCGCCAACGTGGCTTCGATTGCCCACGGCATGGCGGCCATGCAGGCGACCCTGGCCGCCCTCGTCCCACCACCTCCCCCTCAACAACAGCTGGCACCACCACCACCGCCACAGCCGTCGTAGCCGCAGGCGATCTTCCCCTACGGCATGCCCCAGACCAGCGGGATGGGGGTGCCCCTCCACTTGCTGCGGTGGCCGGCCTCACCGTCTCCCATCCCGTCGTGGGCGATGGGCTCGACAACTCCGCCCATCTACACGATGGCCACGACCCCTACACCGTCGGCAGCCACGGTCGTGGCGTCCTCTGGGGCGCACCAGCTGCCCACGACCAGCGGCATCTTCTATGGAGGGACGGACGGTACCCTCGTCTATGGTGGAGGCGGGTACTCCGGCGGTGCCCTATCCATGGAGGGCTCATCTGCCGCTGCTCCCAACGGCGCCCACGCCCCTCCCAAATTTTACAAGCTAGAGTTCCCGAAGTTCAACGGCGCCGTTGATCCGCTCAATTGGCTCAACCACTGTGAGCAGTTTTTCCGTGGCCAGTGAACATTGGCTTTGGATCGCACATGGCTAGCTTCGTACCACCTTCGCGGTGCTGCTCAAACTTGGTACTATGCGCTGGAACAAGATGAAGGTATGCCGACCTGGGAACGCTTCCGCGACCTGTGCCAGCTCTGTTTCGGCCCCCCCAACGCAAGGCACGCGGCTGGCCGAGCTCGCCCGGCTACCCTTCCAGTCATCGGTCCAGGAGTATTCGGACCGCTATAATGCCGTGCTCTGCCATGCTCGTGACCTCAATCCTCGCCAAAAGGCGGAACTGTTCGTGGGTGGCCTCCCCGAGCACATCAAGGTCGGCGTTGAGATGCGAGATCCACCCGACCATCAGACCGCTATGTATTTGGCCTGGGCATTCGAGCGTCGTGCGGTGGCCATGCCTCCAGCGCCTCTATAGCAGGGCGCCCGACCTCCTTAGCGGCCTAGCCTTCCCCCGCGCGTGCCAGGCGTGGGTGCTCCTCCAGTTGGAGCCCCTGTGCCCCCAGGGGGCGGACCAGCAGCGGCGAACGGGGCCTCCATAGAAGATGTAGTAGTTCCACCGCCTCACGTCGGACGAGCAACTGGAGCGGCGTCGACAAGGGCTTTGCTTCAACTATGATGAGCCCTACGTCCGCGGCCACATGTGCCCACGGCTCTTCTACCTCGAGTCGGACTACTACATCGACGACGACCTGGGGAATGCCGCGGTGATGGATAACGTCGCCAACCCCGAGGCTCCGGATGCCCAGGAGCCTGCAGCCGCTAATGCTTTTGTGGTCTCTCTACACGCACTTGTAGGGATGCACACGGACAATACGATGCTACTCCCGGTGATGGTTAAAGGGGAGCGGTTGTTGGCGCTACTCGACACCGGCTCCACGCACAACTTCCTCCATGGCGCGACGATGCGCCGCCTACGGCTCGCCCCGACGGGCGGTGAGCAGCTCCGTGTCACCGTGGCCGACGGCGACCGGCTACCTTGCGAGGGCATTGCTCGCCACGTGCCCATCCGCATCGGCTCGGAGTCCTTTTCCATCACGTGCGTCGGATTGGACTTGGGCTGTTTCAACTTCATCCTCGGACTACCTACAGACCTTAGGTCCCATCTTGTGGGATTTCGAGGCCATGACGCTGTCCTTCTGGCGTGAGGGCAGACGCGTCCTTTGGCAGGGCGTGCGCAGCCTCGACGCGGCGGCTCCACAGCAGCACCTCGCTGCACTCTCCACCGACGTCCAGCAGCCACTGATGAACTTGCTGCTGCAGCAGCAGAGCGCAGTCTTCGACGAGCCCACAAGGCTCCCACCGCACGGCACAGTCCCTCGTCGACGAGTTGCCTCCCAGCTCGAGGACGAGCTGTTTGCGCAGGCGGGGAGAGATGTTATGACCGGCACCCATTGTAGAAGGCGTAGGCCCATGTTATGGCAAGTCTGTAGCATGCGGTACTGTAGTGCATGAAGATTAGATTGGTTTGGGTTGATAGGAAAGAGATATGTTAGATTGATTCGGTTAGGATATTTTTTTAGGGGTCAAGTCAGTCATCTCTATAAAAAGAGAACCATGTATCAGTTATAGTCAAGCAGAAACAAGAATTATTTCTGGCTTCCTGAAGGGAGCCGGGATTTCCTAACCCTAGCCGCCTCCTGTTGTGTCTCGCGTGAACAGTACCACAGCTACTGTAGCACCGCGAGAATTCTAGGGCAGCAGCAGCAGCCGTCGCGCTCTCGCCGCCACGGCCCCATGCCAACGTTGAGAGTATAGACCACGTCCTCCTCTCTTCCACGCCTATAACCAACGCAGTAACACCGGTAGGGCATCAAGTCCTATCAGTTCACTACAGAGGTCGGGGAACCAGACCCTACCGTTTTAGTGGAGGTTCAGCGCAAAGTGACGAGGGAGATGAATGAAGGTTTACTAGCCCCCTTTTCATATGAGGAGGCCAAAAAGTTGTTGTTTTAGATTGGGGACTTGAAGGTGCCTGGACCAGATGGACTCCATGCAATTTTTTATAAAAGGTTCTCGGAGATTTTGGAAGATGATCTAGTAAATGAAGTCCTCAATGCTATTAATTTGAAAAACCCGGAAGGGTGGAATGATACAACCATTGTTTTGATACCGAAGGTAAATGATCCTACTTTGGTATCCCAATTTTGGCCTATTAGTCTCTGTAATGTGGTCTAGAAAGTTATATAAAAAATGTTGGCTAATCGTTTGAAGAGCATTCTCCCGGAATTAATTAGTGATCACCAAAGTGCTTTCATGCCGGGAAGGTTGATTACTGATAATATTCTTATAGCTTATGAGAGTATTCATGCTATTAAGAGGAAACAGGAAAAAAGGTCTGTGTGCTGTAAAGTTGGATATGCATAAGGCTTATGATAGAGACGAGTGGGGTTTTCCAGAGAAAATGATGATAAAGATGGGACTTGATAGGCGATGGGTTCAGTAAGATACAACGTAAGATTTAATTCCAGGGAAACAGAAGTTTTTGAGCTGACGAGGGGACTCCGCCAGGGGGACCCGTTGTTGCCTTATTTGTTTCTGATTGTTGCAGAAGGCCTCTCTTGTCTGTTAAAAGGCGCCGAAGCTAGGGGGGAGCTGGAGGGTATTCGTGTATGCAGGGATGCGCCGATGGTGTCTCACCTATTATTTGCGGATGACTCTCTTATTTTGATGTAGGCAGACAAGGCAAATGCAGACAGCTTGAAGTTGCTACTGGATCGGTATTGTGCTAGTTCCGGGCAACAAGTAAGTGATGCAAAATCGAGCATATTTTTCAGTGAGAATACTGAAATTGCATCTAGCCCGTTAGTGGGCTTTGGATGATTAAAAGACAACGTGATTAAAGGCCTAACCCATTTGCTAAGTGTGGACAGGAAATAGGTTATCTCACATATATTTCATTAAAGCTAAAATGATGTATTGTTGGAAACAATCTAGTTCAAACATAAGACAACAATGCAAATGTAATTCATGTAAGGCTTATTCATTGTGGGATTTCGATAACTCATATGAAAGCAGGCACATTAAAAAATAATTAATGAGACAAGAAGGATTACATATGGAATGGTCTCAAGCTTGCTATATGAAAGACAAGTATACAAATGAACTTAATGAATGATTCGACACCATGTGTGACTAGATGGCTTGATATGGTGAAGATAGCAAGGAAAGACTTTGAGGTACTAAGCAAGGGTGAAGGGCAAGCGACGGCTTGGCGACTGAGGAACCTAGCTAGGGTGAAGAAGAAAGTACTTGCATTTAGTCAAGGCACCAATCAAATCATGTTGGCATATTGAAGTGAAGAATCAAATCCTAGATGACTTTATAAAGGGATGACTTGATATCTTGGAAGCCAACTCTCATATGTTGAATGGAATCAAGTCAAATGCTCAAGATGGCAATGCTCAAGGATAAAATCAAAATCAAGATGTTGACACCCTCACTTGATGAAGATTGAAGGCTATGGCATTTCGGTTCAAGGAAATTCAACTCAAGCACTTCAAACTCCATTTTCATTTGATCTTGAGTAAATATGTATGCCGTACTATTAAGAGGGATGCATCATATTGATAGATAATCATTCATGAGTTCTCAAGCCAACCCATGTGAGATTTGAGTGTTTGAAAGACAAAAGAGCTAACTTGTTTTCTGCTGGTCTGGCAATACCGGACGGGGAGGTGTCCGGTATTTGCCCAGTCACAGAAATTTCTTCGTTGTCTCGGCTTGGCTCGTTGGGAGTTCCGACGTGAGTCGGGAGTTCCAGGGGTCGGGAGTTCCAGTGATCATCGAGAGTTCCAACGTCTCGCGCGTCACTGACAAAGTGACCGTTGGGGCTGTACGGCCAATACCGGACGTGTCCAGTATTGATACCGGACGTGTCCGATATTGCCCAACGGTCACATAATGGCTAGTTTTTCAAAGGGGCTACAAATACCCCTTATCCTCCACCTTTGGAGGCTGCTGATTCTGCTGACTCTCTCACACGTTTTTAGCCTTGAGAACACACTCCAACCCTCTCTTAGTGAGTGATTGATTCAATCTTGCAAAATCCATCTCGTGGGTTAAGAGAGATTCAAATTTGAGAGCAAGCCACCCTTGAGCACTTGTGCATATTGTCGATCTCGTGATTTACATTTGTTACTCTTGGATTGTTCGGTCCTAGATGACTAGGCATCATAGGAGAGCACCCAAGAGCTTGTGGTGTGCCTCGAAAAGTTTGTAACGGTTCGATTCGACCGCCGCAAGGGAAGGAATCAACTAGTGGAAGGAGGAAAAGGAGTTGGAAAAGACTCCGGCTAGAGTGGCCTTCGTGGTCCTCTAGAGCTGACCTTTGTTGGGTCACTCGAAGCCCCCTCAACGGAGAGTAGGTCTCCACGGAGGCCGAACTTCAGTAAAACATATCGTGTGTCTCGATCTCTCTCTTTACATTTGTCATTCGTGATCTTGTGTGTTGCTTGAGCTTGTATACAAGTTACCTAAAGGTATCAGCAACTAAGTGAAAAGAAGAGATCGAAAGGGAAGAAGAGGGGAGCTAACTTGCACAGCCCGTGTATACCGGACATGTCCGGAATTGATACCGGACACGTCCGGTATTTCCTACCTGTGCTGAAATTATTCATTCTCTGTTCTAACTCTATGGTTGCAGGGTTGTGTCTCGTATATATATTCAATATACCTTGTTTACCATGTTGGCTTACTCATGAGGGGTTTATTTCTCAGATTAGGAGTTTCCAAGTGTTTGAAAACTCCAATTCTAATCGTTTCCGCATTTTGAAGGGTTAAATTTTTAGAAACGCCAAATCCCCCCCCCCCACCCCCGCCTCTAGGCGGCATCCTCGGTCCTTTCAAATACTGATGTGAATGTTAAAGCTGAAGTGTGTGAAGCTTTAAATATTGTGACAGAGTCATCGAATGATTAATACTTGGGGCTTCCTGCCTTGGTGGGAATCGATTGCAGCGACTATTTCAGACACTTGATTGATCGAGTCCGAGGAAAGACAAAAGGGTGGAAGGAGAAGATGATGAGCACAGGTGGGAAATAGGTTCTTATCAAGTCCGTCGCTCAAGTCGTGCCGGTTTTTGCTATGATGGTGTTCAAAATCCCATAAAACATTTGCAAAGGGATTTCTGATGTCATTGCGCAATTCTGGTGGGGTGATGATGACGAGCATAAGAGGATTCATTGGAAGGCTTGGTGGAAACTATGTATACCGAAAAGTAGAGGTGGAATGGGCTTTCGTGATCTTGAAAGTTTCAACACAGCGTTGCTCGCAAAGTAAGTCTGGCGGCTTTTGTTGGAACTAGATTCATTATATGCAAGAGTTTTGAGATCACGGTATTATCCGAATGGAAAATTACTAAATGCTAAACTAAGGAGTGGTAGTTCATATACTTGGCAAAGTATTCTGACGGGTCTACAATGCTTCAAGAGGGGATATATTTGGAGAGTTGGGGATGGATCCCAGATAAATATTTGGGAAGATAGCTGGATTCCTTCAAGTCATAATCTCAAGGTTTTAACACCTCGCGGAAATAATCTGGTTACATCAGTGGAGGAGCTCATTAGTCCAGTGACTGGTGCATGGGATGAAGAATTGATAAATGATTTATTATGGCCTGTGGATACACACCAAATCTTACAAATCCCCCTCACCTCCGGTAGGGAGGGTGTAGTAGCGTGGCACCATAATCGGAATGGT